>NW_026876003.1:0-186281 GCF_032173495.1 Musca vetustissima
GCTCGATCTTCGAGTAGAATCTTAGTTGCAGTCAAAATTTTTGTTTGGGTTTCTGTGAATAATTACTACTTTTACTAGTATTGCTTGTCAAGTTAGTGAAATGTACATGTATTATTCTTGGCCCGCAATTGTTATCGTGATTGTTAAGATTTTCTTGTTTTATTTTATAGTCGAGGATTTTCGCGTTATTGTTTATTATAAGTGTAATTATGAGATTTGTAGACTGGTAATTTCTTAAATGTGGTCTGCGGACTTTGAAATTATTGTGAATAAATAAATTAAAAAAATTAAAATAAATACAACCGATGGAAATTAAATGAAACTTTATACACATTTTATATTTAAAAGTTAAATAATTATTATTTGTTAGTTCACAAGTGTATACAATTATATCTCCCCCATGCCACGAATTTCATTTAAGTATCTACAGTAGGAAAAACAAATGAAGTTTAAATTTTGTATAATTGATTTTTGGATCTACATGGCGCTGACGACAAATGTTTGCCAGTGCTGTCAAATTTACAGAAAATCGTTGTTATTATAGATTCTTCTTCTTTAATGCGTAACGATGCATGAATAATTCGAATGTAGTTAAGTACATACTCTATCTAATTGTGTCCAATATATTTAACAAAGTTGCCACATTTACAGAAAATTACTGTTTTCTTGTATTCTTCATTTTCGGGCAATAGGTGCCCATTACCGGACAATAAGTGTATTTCGAATGCATGAATAATTCGATGCATGAATAATTCGATGCATGAATAATTCGAATGTAGTTAAGTACATCCTCTATCTAATTGTGTCCAATATATTTGACAAAGTTGCCACATTTACAGAAAATGGCTGTTTTCTTGTATTCTTCATTTTCGGGCAATAGGTGTCCATTACCGGACAATAAGTGTATTTCATCTATCTTCGAACTTGAATTAAATTTGGAAGAAATATTACGATGTCCAAACTTTGGTTACTCACTTCAAGGCTTATCGTGCGCACCAGAAAGCTAGACGGACATTTGTAAATTGACTCCAAACTGTCTGAAATTTATATTGTCCAAAGAAAAACCAATATTTCGATAAATATAAAAAAATATAAAATGAAAAATCCGTTTGAAACTACGAAATGGGTAACCATATATTTGTCATAACCTTATGGCGAGAATTTCAGAAGATTTCATACTTACGCACCAATATAACGTTTCAAGACAAGTTTTGTCTGGGTCTTCATTAACTCTTATATATAAGATGTTCTCTAAATAATAGCAGTGTTGGTTGCTTCGGATGTTTGATATTTATTTTAATAAAAAAATAATATGTGTATTAAATTGTATTTTTTTAACACAACCGATATTTATAGACAACGTTCGGGTTTGACATTGATGCACAATTTTGTATCATCATGGTAATATTGACCACTGGGACATGATTTTAGAATGCCATCCAAAATTCCATTCAAAATGTAACACATTACGAATCTGCAAGAAAAAGGTATATAGTATTTATCGTCATTATATAGAAAATGGGTTCGAGGTTAGAAATAACTTTTCGATTCTGTCAAGTCAGTTAAAAATAACGTTTACAAAAGAATCTGAAGTCTTCTTATGTTTACATTGAATTAAAAATTAATTTAGGGATATTTAAAAATTAAGCAGATCGTATTGACTTACTTTGTACAATCAGCATCGTATATATACGAACCACTGGCACCAGCATCTTGACAAATTTGTTTGGGATCTCGAGGAGGATTTGGAAGTGGTGCTTGAGTTGTTGTCGTCGATGTAATTACCGGTGTTGTAGTTGTTGTAATCGTCGTCGTAGTTGTAGTGGTAATTTCAGGAATATTTGGATTCTCAGAAGTTGTTGTTAGCGGTGCATTTGGATTCTTAGTCGTTGTTGTAACTTCGATCAAACAATCACTTGGTCTGTCCGCAGTACAGAATTTCCGCTCACCATCAAAATATTGGCCAGCAGGGCAATATTTTATCATACCTTGTAATGTTACACCATAACACATGATGTATCTAAAGGGGAGATTAAAAATTACATTACGGGAGAGGACATTTTACAAAGGCTAACTTACGTATTACAGCTGGGATCATAATCGGGTTTGTAGAAGCCTGTGGCTCCCTCATCCTGACATAATTGATTGGGGTCACGTGGTATCGTTGGAGTGGACATGGTAGTCGTAGTTGTTGTTGTAGTGGGGATAGGTGTGGTCCATGTTGTTGTTGTGGTGGGAATCATTGTTGTTGTTGTTGTTGACGTCGTCGTTGTTGATTCTGTGGTAGGTTCTTCTGTTGTGACGCTGGTGGTGGTAGTTGAAATTGTTGTGGATTCTTCAGTAGTGGTTGTAATGGTGGTCGGGGACATGGTTGTGCTCTCCGTGGTAGTCTCCTCAGGAATTGTTGTGGTTTCAATTATAGCTTCTGTTGTTGTAGTTGGCTGTATTGTGGTGGTTGTTGTTGTTGGTAATTCAGTTGTTGTTGTAGGTAATTCAGTTGTTGTTGTAGGTAATTCAGTTGTTGTTGTAGGTAATTCAGTTGTTGTTATCGGTATTTCGGTTGTTGTAGTTGGTGATTCAGTAGTTGTTGTAGGTAATTCGGTTGTAGTTGTGGGTAATCGAGTTGTTGTTTTTGGTATTTCGGTTGTTGTAATTGGCAATTCAGTGGTTGTTGTTTCTGGTTCCTTAGTTGTTGTAATATTATCTTCATCGGGAAGAGGTGGAACACAACTTGGCTGCAATAAGAACAAAACAAAAATGAAACCAGTAAGGAAAGCCGTAAAGTCGGACTGGGCCGACCATATAATGCCCTTCACCATATTGGTATATGTCAGTGTTTCCTCGAAGGAACATTGACATGAAATTGAACGAACTTAATATATGTGATCGACTAACATCAATCCATACACATGCCTTTCTGCAACCTATGCTAAATTTCATTTCATTCGGGCAGGCTTAGAGTCGTTTGCGTAAAATGGAACTAATCGATTTAACGCAAATTTGATACACGCTATAGGTATGCTGCACTGTTCAAAATTTAATCCCAATCAGACACCCGTTAGAAATATATATGAAAGCTATGTCTGCATCTGCATGACATTAAATCAGATGAAAATATATATGGGAGCTATAACCAAATCTGAACCGGCTTCAACAAAACTTGACACATGTTATTATACTATAGTAACTGTGCAAAATTTTGTGCAAATCGGCCTAACTTTGGGTCTTAAAATCGAACAAAAATATATATGTGAACTACATCTAAATCTGAACCGATTTTCACGAAACTTGGCACACGTCATTCTAGACTTAATTCATTACGCTGTGACAAATTTCGTGCAAATCGAAAGGTATGCAGAGACTTTGGTACACCATTTACCCTAAGTCGGACGAAAATATATATGAGAGCTATATCTAAATCTGAACGGATTTTCTCGAAACTTGCCTTAATTCTCTACAACATACCAAATTTCGTGCAAATCGAATGTTATATAGGGACTTTGGTGCACCATATACATTAAATCGGACGAAAATATATATGGGGGCTATATCTAAATTTGAACCGATTTTTTCCAATATCAATATGGTTCGTTCTTGGTCCAAATAAATGAGCTGTGCTAAATTTCATCCAATTCGGATCATAAATGCGACCTGTAATTTGTTTACAATTTAACATGGACAGACGGACGGACGGACAGATATGAATATATCGACTCAGAAAATGATTCTATGACCTATTTTATACTCACTTTAGCCAATGTATTATCATAGCAAAAATCCGCCTTGTAATTTATATTACAAACAGTATTTGGCGGGCAGTCCATGACAAGATCACCTGGTTTAGCTACTATGGATTCTTGACCAAAACAGAAACTATAGCTTGTTTCACTAAGACATGCAAACACTTTGTCTTCATCACAGATACCACACTGAAGACCCTCACGCATTAATTCATCATTTTCGGCCAGTGGGCAACTGGCAACATTGTCACCATTCGGGGGATAGCAAATTAATTCACCGCCCGTGCAGATATAATCGCCAGGACATGTTTTATAATATGCAGTGGGAACACCTATGTGGACAATAAAAATAATAATTTTTTAATATGACGAAGGTGCGAAAATTGGATATATAAAAATAATATTGTAAAAGAGACCTTAAATATTAAAAATATTCAATATGAAACCAGGATACCCCCAAAAATGCGCCTCATCGAAATCCGTTCCAGACAATTTGAAGCCGATTTACGAAAATCTCCAAAATCCCATTTGATATACTTACCATCTACACACAATGAATAATGATTAAGACCATGACAGGCTACTTGATTGCTCTCCTGGCACACATTACAATACGCATTGATGGTGGTCACGGAAATGGCGAATAGCACCTATTAATATTGTAAACAAAACATTATTTATTTCCACTGTATAAAAATCAATTCCTTTCTTTTCACTTACACTTGCTAATAGAAATTTCATAATTTCTAGAAATTTTCAATTTTTTTGGATTAATTTTTCACTTGTTCACCGTTCACTTGTTTGCCGTTCCGAAAACTAGTACAACCTACAGCAACACTTGGGAAATTAATCAAACCTTTTTCGTAAAATTGAAGAGTTTTATGAAGTTTTATCGTATCGCATCGCTTATCGTGATAAGATTTGCTGATAGTTTATATCTTTATGTTGTTTATCACAGATTTTTTTATGCGATACGGAGAAACAAATCATTTGACTATATTTGGGTTATTGATTAATCAAAATCGATGGTCGTGCAATTTGGGTACAACAAGAAGATCACCATTTTAAATTATCAGGGGAAATAATTATAACAAGTGAAAATGCGTTAAGTTCGGTCGGGCCGAACTTTGGATACGCTCCACCATAGATATACAAGCTGTTACTTGAAATAAAAATATAGGGAACATACCAAAATGTGTACCTACAACGACATTTTACAAACCGATTATGGTTCTAAATATTGGTCCTAGACCCCATGTTTCTTTGGACCAAATTTGTTTCTAAATTGTTTGATTTCATCTAAACTTTGCCCATCTTATTATTTCATCCAATATTAGTTCAAATTCGAACATGGGGAATATCGGTCCACTCCCATCTTCGAACTTGACCTGCCTGCAGACAAAAGAAAAACCTATGCAAAATTTCAGCTCCCTATCTCAATTCCTTCAGAAGATAGCGTGATTACAACAGACAGATGGACGGACAGGCAGAAGGCTATATAGTCTTAGAATTTTACCTTATTCAAGAATATATATACTTTATAGGGTCGGAAATTAATATTTCGATGAGTTACAAACGGAATAACAAAATTAATATACCCTCCATACTATGGTGGAGGGTATAAAAATGTGAGCAAAAGATTTTGTTTACCGGCAACTGATTGCAAAGTTCAAATAGGTATTTGGGATATTTGGAAAGTTTTGAAAATGTAAATATGTAAATACTAGATTTTTTAGGAGTATATTAATGTCACAAAAAGAAGGAAATAAACTATAAAAATCTACCAATAAAATTAAGGATCAGATTGATAAGACTACACCATTGACTTCAATAAAATAGTGTATTCAAAATATTCAGTTGAAAATTAAAATTACTCATCAAACCATCTCATATTTTGTGGAGTAAGACGAATTTTATGGATGATACTAAAAAGGTGTATGAGGATAGAGATTTTATTGAAAAATATATATTTGATTAGTATTTGAACAAATTATATGAACCCCTGTTGAGTATTTCCTGCGAAAAGTTTTTTTTACTAATTTGGAATCTGAAATAAAATATTATATCTATCTCTTTTTGAAAATGCTACTATATCTCTATATATATAAAAATTACGTGCATGTTCGTGATCGCTAAAATCAAAAACTACTGCACCGATTTTGACAAAATGTTATGTACAGGCTCTATGGGGCGTGAAGAGTGTTTCTGATTTTGACCAAACTTTATGTATATGATCTATGGGGCGTGAAGAGTATTTCTGTTTAATTTAAGGGAACCCCACCCATTCTCGATTTTAATTTTTCAAGATTTTTAATGGGCTGGTAAATCAATACCAATGCTTGTTAAGGTTTGTAACTTTGCACATATATATTTGAAGATTTAAAAGAGAAGAACAATAATTTACAAAAAAATGTTGTTATTGTTTTGTTGTTGTTTTTTTGTAATTAAAGAAAAGTCCTTATTTTTGATGGCGGGCATGATAACTCCTCACTGGAACATCGGAATCCGAAAATTCCAACGGTGTTAGAAAGAGTACATATCTGGCTCCCGTATGAACTAGGATTATTGACTTCGCTCTAAAATTAACAAAATGGTGGACCTTTGAAAAAATATTTTTTTAAAATCGTCGATTTTTTACCAAAAACCAATTTAAAAAATAAGGAAGATCTTCACCGATTGGCTTTATCCTAGTTCATACGAGAGCTATACACTCCCAGAGAAACGTTGCAAAATTTGGAACCGATTAGATTATTAGTTTTTGAGTTATCGTGCCCGCCATTCGCAAAAGAGAAAAACGCGTTTAAAGTTTGAGAAGCCCTTCAGCCGTCACTTGATGCTGACAAAATAAATCGGCTATATCTTCAAGAGTTCTTGAGATTTTCACTTCAAATTTTGTAGAGACATTCTTTAATCAGTGTAGATTCGAATCATATCAACAAAAAATTTGACCCCGAGAATGGGGGGTCCCCTTAAATTTCGTCCGACAGATTTCGCTCTATATATTTTCTTTGCGTTTTGCCCGATTAGAGATTGCGTGCTTAAATAACGTTAAGTAATCCGACACCGATTCATACATAACCTGTTTTCGTGAATAACGAAAAAAAAAAACTAATCAAATTTAAGTAAAATTAATTTAAATCTTCTTATAATTGAGAACGGAGAGACTAAAAATTTCTTTTATTTATCTTTAATTGAAGTGGGAAGGATTTTATGAAAGAATTTTTTGAGAAAAATACGCGAAAATCTTGAAAAACACATTTTTAAGGAACGGATGGACACTTCAGAATTTAAATGTGAATAAATCGTTTGTGTCTCGTACCATTGCTCGTTACCGTGATACTGGTAGCGTAGCCCGACGTCATAAAAGAAGAAAACAGCAACATAATCAAAAATGGTTCGAAATGTAAAGAAGCGACTTGTTCGAAACCCGCGCCGCAGTGGACGAAAAATGAGCTCGTGGTAATCCAATTGAAATTCCAAAAATACAAGAACTTGCACCGCAGAAAGAAAATAGACTCAAAAGAGCTAAAAAGTTGCTTCGTTTTTTTTTTTTTTTTTTTTTTGATGAGAAAACATTCGTTGTCCAGCAGCTTGTAAACGAACAAAATGATCGTGTATACTTGCCAAAGAGGTCAGCTGAAAATATGCACCTTTGGTATAATAAATGCCGAATTTTATCACGAAAATATTCTGGAGGGCGTATTAAAGCCTTGGCCACGCAAACATTTTGGCCGCAGTCCTTGGACATTCCAACAGGACTAAGCACCATCGAACTCAGCAAGCGACACACAAGAATGGTTACAAAATGAGGTTCCTCGCTTCATTTCCAGAGTACAATGGCCACCAAAATCTCCAGATACCAATCCGTTGGAATATTGTGTCTGGAGTTTTTTGGAATGCATGATTGGCACTAAAAATACCAAAGTGTCGATAACCACAAGCAAGCGCTTCGCCGGGAATGGGTCAAAATATTGCAGAGCAACATTCGGGCAGCGTGTGACGGTTTCATTGGCCGTTTGAAGGCCATAATTCGTGTCACAGGTGACCAATTCGAATAAATCTAACCTTATTCTAAAATTTGATGCTATTTGCGGCATTTGTTGCTTTCATTCAATAAAATTTAAAAAAATTATAAATTTTGGTGTTTGACTTTGTTGCAGTTTTTTAACTCACCGTATATGCTATATGGTCTATTTAGAATATTTCAATATGTTGCAAATGGAATAAAAATTTAATAATATTTGTATTCTCCCATGTGACATGTTCCGAGAGTTTTTGAATTCCCATACTTTTTTAAATTCCCATGTTGTGCAAAATGGTGTGCTCAATTTCGAGCGAAAGTGCGAAAGTGGTTTCTGGTTTCTACCAGAAAAAGTCTAATGATACTGTAACACGTTCCAGTATTTATGGATATTTTTTCCTTTCATACACAAGGGTACCATTCCCGAAAGCCTGCAGTTAGCAGCTACCTTAAGATTTCTGGATGTTGGTGGGTTTCAGAGGGTAGTGGCAAATGATTTAAATATATGTGTTGATCGCCCAACAACGTGTAAAATATTGTGGAGTGTAATGAAAGTCCTGGAAGACAAAGTGTGTGCAAGCTGTGGACAGCTGCAGACCAGGACCCAGCCATGATGTTTTTATTTGGCATATGAGTGCAGCTAGGCAGCATTAACAAAAGAGGAAATGGTATGGAAAATGGTTGGCTTCTAGAAGACAGTGGTTACGCTTTAGAAACATCGATATAATAAAGTGCACACATCTGCAAGAAACATTATTAAAAGGACTATTGGAAATCTTAAAAGTATATTTCTTATAGATTCTATTTTTATTTTGATCATATGGTGGTTGAGTTGCCAGATTGATCTCGAAAATGTTACGCGCTGTTTTTGATAAAAGGAGCCTTTTTTATTTTCTTTAATTTTACTATAAAAACTAATGTAAATACTGTATATTTTAAATAAATATTGTAAAAACACGTTATATATTACTTCAGCGTTCTTTTTAAACTTGTACGTGCTCATAAAAACACGTACGATCTCATTTCGTTTTCAATCCAAAAGGCTATATGTGCTCGAATTATATTCCCAATATTTTTTTGGGAATTCGGAATGGAGCACACCAAATATGGGAAAATGTTTCCCATCCGAGCAAACTCGAAATGCAGCACATGGGCGATTGATTAGAAATTATAAAAAAAACCTTCAGTCATCGATCCCCATACATAAATCTAAGATTTCGCAGTACTCTTTCGGCTAACAACAATTAAACCAATTAAAGATAAAAAGCACTTCTTATGCCAAAAATTACATTAGGCACATTTATGTGGGGCAATTGTCAGTTTTGTGTGAGAGAGGTTGCCATTCCCCTCAGCTCTCTTACATAAAATTGAGACATTTATACCATCCAGTATATTACAGTCACTTCGGTTGCTTTAAAGTTGACACCCACTGTAGTGGATATGTCATGATATTTACCTATATAAAACATTTTCGCAAAGGTCTATATCCGCCTGAGTAACCAAAATGCCAACACACATATGAGGTTTAGGTCCCAAAAAAAAGACCTATATTGAGAATCCATATTATGGTGGAAATATTTGGAACACTTAAGCATACATACAACGATATATCTGATAAACAATAAATATATTTATTTGTCATAGAACACGCTTAGAAATAGATGACAAGCACATTTCACAAAAGCGTCACAACTCTGCTGGAGTTAGGGATGAGATTGTACGATACATGACGTATTTTAAATACTATAGCCTTTGTCAGCATTTTCCATGATTTTTCTTCATATCATTTACGCACTCTTTACTACGATATAATTTTTCATTATTTGTTATTAAAAAATTGAACATAACAGAGTAATATAAAAATAATTCAAAATGATGTATGTTATCTAATGCTCAATACAGCCAATCAGAAGGCCGTCATTACTTATTTACTTTAAAGTAAAAAAAATCAAAACACTTTTCGCCAATTTGTACAATCCCTAAAATTATCTAAAACAAACTAATAAACTCGTTTATTGTTTTATAACGGTGCCAAGTTATATGATCCCGTTCACACATCTAATAAAATTGGCTTAACACGGTGTTCGGTGACGACCGATGTTCGTTGACTTTCAATGTTTTGTTTATTCAGACTCGTGATACGTTTTGACAAAAATAAAAATTAGGGGAGTTTACCTATTGATTTTTTATTTTATTATCGTCATAGCTATAGGAAGTTTTGAGAAATCCATGAAATGTTTATTAATAGCAACATTGTAGCTAAGTTCAAGTGCTATAAAACACGACGTGATAATTTATAACTGCCTGCATATATATTTAATAATTGAATAGACATTATTTTTTTTATTTTTGTGTATATTGTCAAAACTTTATTTTGCATGTATGTTCATGGAGGATATTGTTTACTTCGATTTATTAAAATCCATTTCAAATTGTGTATCAACTCCATTCTAAGGGCATCCTTCAGGCTTTTGGCTAGTGCATATGCGATTGACTGGATCAAAATATTCTCCACCTGGACAGCTCTTGATTAATCCATAAATTTTGCCGCTCATCAAATAGCAAAGTACATATCTGTAATAAAAAATGTATAAAAAAGTGTCAGTCGGTATTGACAATAGATATGGACCCTCAGCCTATGACATATCGTATGTATTACACACTAATCATGACTTTGATGGATAAAGTACCAGCGATGATTGACCTATGTATTCGACAGTTGCACTAAATCTATTATTGGTATAAAAATTTAGGGCTGGTAGATTTATACCACACAGGTTCAACATCCTGTTTATTTAATGTATATGTTTTTATCAAATCCAATACTCCAGTGGATCGATGGGCACCATCTTCGATTTTCATTAGGGGTTGGTAAATATTATATAATATAAAATATCGATAAAATCGGAAAAATTATCGAAGTTTACCAATATGTTAGCAGTCATAACATCGCCCAGGATCTAAAACTCGACGATAAAACTGTTTTAAACAATTTACACAAAGCTGGATTCAAAAAGAATCTCGATGTTTGGCTGCCACACCAAATAACAGAAAAAAATATGATGGATCAAGTTTCCATCTGAGAAGACTTGGTCAAACGGAATGAGATAGAATTTCTAAAACGGGTGGTTACTGGAAATGAGAAATGGACCACATACGATAACCCTGTGCGAAAACGATCGTTGCCAAAGATCGGTGAAGCACCTTAAACGGTGGCCAAACCAGGAATAACGTCCAGGAAGGTTCTGCTATGCATTTGGTGGGACTGGAAGGGAATTATTTATTATGAGTTGCTTCCATATGGCCAAACTCTAAATTCTGATCTCCATGTTCAACAACTGGACCGCTTGAAGATAGAAATTGAACAGAAACGGCCAGAATTGGCCGACAGGAGAGGTATCGTATTCCACCAGGACAACGCTTGTTTGGGAAGTTTTAATGCATCCTGTATGGCGGATGCTTTAAAACTTCCCGGACTTGGCACTAAGCGATTATCATATTTTTCTTGCATGGCAAAATTTCTTTAATGTTAAACCAGTAAGGAAAGTAGTAAAGTCGGACTGGACCGACTATATGATCCCCTTCACCACTTTGGGTATATTCTACATATTTATCCCAACAGACGACGCGTTTTAGTTATATATCTATATCTGAACCGATTTCAGGGAAACTTGCCAGAGACTAATTTATATTACATCAGTACGTTGTATCAATCGGCATAGCTATGGATCATTTCACGAAGCTTAGCAACATCATTCTAGACTTAATTCAGTACCGTATACCAAAATCCGTGCAAATCGAAATATATATAGGGACTTTGGTGCACCAATTACATAAAATCGGATGAAAATATATATGGGAGCTATATCGAGATTGTCTCGAAACTTTGCACACATCATTCTAGATTTAATTCATTACGCTATGCCAAAATTCGTGCAAATCAAAAGCTTTCCAGGGACTTCAGTGGACTATTTACCTAAAATCGGGCGAAGCTATATATGGGAGCTATATGTAAATCTTAACAGATATTCACGAAACTTTGCACACATAATTCTAGAATTAATTCAGTGCGCCATGCCAAATTTCGTGCAAATCGAAAGATATATAGGGACCTTGGTACACAATTTACCTGAAATCGGGCGAAGATATATATGGCAGCTATATCTAAATCTGAACCGATTTTCATGAAACTTTGTACACATCATTCTAGACCTTATTCATTACGCTGTGTCAAATTTCGTGCAAATCAAAAGATATATAGGGACTTTGGTGCACCATTTACCTTAAATCGGACGAAAATATATATGGGAGCTATATCTAAACCGATTTTTCCCAATTTCAGTAGGGTTCGTCCTTGGGCCAAACAAATGAGCTGTGCCACAGGTCGCATTTATGATCCAATTCGGATCATAAATGCGACCTGTACTTGGTTTACAATGGATGATTGTGAAAAGCGACTTCTAGAGTTTTTTGCAAATATAGAGCAGTACTTCTATGAAAGAGGCATTATGAATTTACCTTTGAAATCATGTAAAATAGAGTCCTATAGTCCTTTAGCGACATAAGAAACGATGTGTACCATTTTTGTACCGTACATTCCATTTGGATTTACAAAACGGATTTCGTCGAAAAAAAAACTTGTGGTTTAAAATTGATATCATTAGCCATTAGGATGAGGGTATAAAAATGAGCTCTGTCAAATTGTATCTCATTCGAATAACAAATTTGTTTACAAGGTATGCATAAATCGATTCAAAAAGATCTATTACTTACTTCGTACAGGTAACATCATCATCGGTTTTATATGAACCCGTACTACCAGCATCCACACAAATTTGATTTGGATCACGAGGTTCTGTAGGTGCTGCCGGGGTAGTAGAAGTAGTAGTTGTCGTAGTTGTGGTGGTTGGTGTTGTTGTAGGAGCTGCTGTGGTAGTAGTTGTGGTGGTGGTTGTTGTAATTATGGGTTCGGGTGCAGTGGTTGTAGAAGTACTAGTTGTAGAACTTCCCCCTGGACAGCCTGGAGGTATTTCTGTTGAACAAAATTTCAGCACTGGATCAAAATATTGTCCAGTGGAGCAGGTGTTCAGCATACCCTTCAATGGATTACCATAGCAGACAACGAAGCTGCAAATTTAAAAAAATGTAATGTATGTATTAGTAATGTATTTGTTTCCGATTAATAGTTATTCCAAATATTTAATATATAGATTCCATACATAAGGTCCTGCATAGTTTAGGTAATTTGATCCTAGGTGTATTTTCCGTGCCGAAGTAGCTGTAATTTTTGCGTTCAAGGTTTTGGTGGTTAAAACACTCTTTTTGCAGACAATTTTTATATATCCGCCTATTTGCGATATTTAAATAATTTTAACAAAATTTTCCAAGCGATATATGTAAAAGTAGACAGTTCAGGTGTTAATGGACAGACTAAAATTAGGGGTTCCACCTCATCATCTGTATTTTTGACACATACCCGTTATAAAGTCCCTCCCATTTTCAATATTTTAATAATTATACCCTACACAACTATGTTGTCCGGGTATTATAACTTTGCGCAGCCCAAAAGTTTGTAACGCCGCGAAATATTGGCCCTAGACCCACCTTTAAATATACCGATCGTCATATCTCGAATAGCTGAGTCGATCTAGACATGAGTGTCCGTCCGTCTGTCCATTATAATTTGTAAACACGATACAGGCCACAGTTATGGACCAATCTTCACGAAATTTTGCATGTAGGATGGGTTCTGGCTAATGAAGACCCCTATCGTTTACATCCGATAACTTAATAGTATATCCAAGGGGAGTGGTTGACCTTTAAATTGATACCAATTACAGTGATGTATCTTTTCGGATGTAGGAATTATACTTAAATATTTACAGGCGTCTACGTATTCTGATATTATTTACAAACCTATTTCCACATTATAGGGCGGAAATGTTGCGCTTTTCGCTTTGAAATTTTACATGAAGTTCCGGTTATGGTCGCCTGCAGTTTTCGGTGATGTTGAGATGATAATTAGGGGTTGCAATGAACCGAAAACTTTATTTTTGTCAGAGTTTCTAGTCTCTCTAGAGGCCGTTTTTATATGCAGATCCTCACATATTTTACACGGTGAAGGGGATCTGACCAAATACTTAGAAGGGTTGTTTAAATAATTATCGGTCAATATTTCGAGGGTCAAATCAACCAAAACCTAAAGTTACCATTTTTTTTATTTTATGGCGGAAATATTCACCTCGGGTAAACAAGATTTGGAAAATATGCCAAAATTTAGAAAGTAAAGCAGTGGACCTATAATCTGTCATAATACCGCGAAATATTGCCCAGGCTCAGAATATAGAACCGCAGAAACCACATATGGTCGGCCTGTCCGACTCTTATTTCCAATCGAAGTGGCTTTTATTTGGGAATCTGGTTTTGGTGGTTAAAAACTTTGACATAACTGACCCATTTTCGATGTTTGGATGTCATAGCCGACCCCAGAGTCAGTCATGTGGTATTTCGTTTGTTCAGTAAGGAAAAGCTCCTAACAGACATTATCCAATGTAGGATAGGATGTAGACATTATTCATATAGGACCCCGAACTATTCTAAGTATTTTGATCTAAATTACTCACTCTGTGGAGGATATAAATTTCCTGTGAATCGTGCAATATTTCTATTATAATTGAAACTTACTTGGTACACGTTGGATCATCATCGGGTGGGAAAAATCCAGGTACTCCCTCGTCGAGACATATTTCATTTGGTGTACGTGGCCCGGATGGTGTTGGCAGCATCGTTGTGGTTGTTGTGATGGCTTCAGTGGTAGTTGTTGTGGGAACTTCAGTCGTAGTAGTTGTTGTGGTTGGTTCGGTTGTGGTGGTTGGCTGCATCGTGGTTGTTGTAGTGGGTTCTAATGTTGTTGTAGTAGTCGTTGGCAGCATTGTGGTTGTTGTTGTGGGCTCTATAGTTGTGATGGTGGTAGTGGGTTCTAATGTGGTAGTTGTAGTTGGTAGCATTGTGGTTGTTGTTGTGGGTTCCATGGTTGTAGTGGTAGTAGTAGGTTCCAATGTGGTAGTTGTGGTTTCCAATGTGGTAGTTGTGGGTTCCAATGTGGTTGTTGTGGGTTCCAATGTGGTAGTTGTGGGTTCCAATGAGGTAGTTGTGGGTTCCAATGTTGTGGTTGTTGCAGTTGGTTCCAGAGTTGTTGTAGTGGTTGTTGGCTGTAATGTGGTAGTTGTAGTTGGCAGCATTGTAGTTGTTGTGGGTTCCGTTGTTGTTGTAGTGATTGGCATCATTGTGGTAGTTGTTGTTATTGTTGGCAATTCAGTGGTTGTTGTAGTTGCTTCTGTGGTAGTTGTAGTTGGCAACAATGTTGTTGTGGTCGTTGGCATTGTGGATGTTGTTGGAATCATTGTGGTAGTTGTGATGGCTTCTGTTGTAGTTGTTGTTGGCATCATTGTGGTTGTTGTACTGACTGTAGTCGTAGTTGTTGGCATCACGGTAGTTGTGGTGGGTATCATCGTTGTTGTGGTTGTGGTAGGTAACATTGTTGTTGTTGTTATTATGGGAGTGCTCGTTGCAACATCAACTTCGCCGTTTCCTGGAATACAACTTGGCTGGAAGAAAAAATAAAAATGAAATAAGTAAAAATGATGTGTCGTGTCGAACTTTTTATTCCCCTTCGCCATGAGCTTAACATTTAAAATATCTAAAATTATTGGGGCTCCTAGGAAAAAACACATGTTATGACAGAAAAATATGTTTTAAATTTTCAAAGTATCGAGTAGAGGGGCTATATCGAGCTATATAAAACGGGGATAGATATTGCTTTACGGTAGTTATATTTGACATCCAATGAGAATAAAAAAATAGCATTGAAAATTCTATATCGAAATCTCAAAATAAAATATATATCTATGAAATGTTGAGAATATGGTTTTCCGACCGGAGTGACTTCAATTTGAAATTCGGGGTTCTTGATGAGTAAATAAAACTTCTTCGCCGAAAGTTTGCAATATTGGTCCATACATTAACAGCCCTCATATAAAGATCTCACCACATTTTCGGTATGTTGAAGATCCTAACTAAATTTGCAATATATATTTTGTTGTCATAGAGGCTAAACAAACTTCTGGTAGTTTACATGTATGTCAATATTTTCACCTAAGAATCCCGATCGATTTTAGGTATTTTGAATGCCCACCTCATGGTAGAGGATATCAAAATTTCGTTCTGTCCGAACTTGACGATTTATTTACTTGTTATTCAGATCCCTTAAAGAGTAGCTCGATATTGTATGACATCGAAACATGTTAGGATGTGGAAAGAGTAGATCGTTATTGTATGTCATTGAACTTCTTATAAAGAAGATATTAAGATGTATAACGTTTGGATCAAATTAAGGTAGCAAAAGCGTAAAATGCGAAATAAGAGACCTTTACGGTCTTTAAAAGACCACAACCTGCCTATAAAGTCCAATAAAAGGACTTGTATAGAAATCGCACTACTTTTCTATTAAAAGTACGCGCAAATATATTTTTAAATCTTAAAAAATGTCCTTCCTCCCCATACTTACCCGCGCAACTGATTTATCATTACAGAAACCATTTTCCAATGTGATATCACACACTGTTTTCTCCGGGCAATAGGATATGTGTCCCTCCATTGGCCGATCTTCACCAAAACAAAAGGCAATTGTGGTTTCATTGAGGCAAGCGAAAACTTTATATTTATCACAGACGCCACAGTTTTTACCATCATCCGGTGCAACATTGGTTTCATCAATTCGTTGACAACTTGGTGCCAAATTATGTTCACGCGGATAACATATCAAAAGGGCCGAAGTACAAACGAAATTTTCGGGACAAGTTTTATAGTCCTTGGTGGGTTGGCCTTGAAAGAAAACCAGAGTGATATTAATTCCTTAAAGGAAAATATTCAAAATACACACCGTTTACACAAGGCGAATAACGATTTTGACTATGACAGGCCACATTATTACCCGGCTGGCAGACATTACAGCTGGCATCGATAACAGCAACACACAGCGCAGCACCAAGTAGCTGAATTATTTCAGAAAATAATTAAATTGTTTCCATTTAAATTTTTCGGTATATTTTTCAATTCCTACCAATTTCAATAGAGGTAGCATTGCCCTGCTTAACAAAAATTTAATAAATATTAGCTGTTTTTTTTTTTTAATTTATTAACGGAAGTAAATTTTTGTACGTTCGTAATTCACCAAGTTTATTTTCACAACTAATTCTAATCATTTCTCCAAAATATATCATAGTAAAATTTATATTACGTATTTAACTGTTATATCTTTATGACTTGACATATGATAATTTTTTTGTTGAATTTAGCAAAATTAGAATCAAAATTAAGGTGTGTTCCGATACAGTAGATTGCCCTTCATAGATAAAAACAAAAACATATCCGAAATTTTGTTTATTTTTTATGACGATTTACTAAAAAAAAATAAACTAAACTAAAATTTGGGGCAATGACGCATCAGAGAACCATAATTAAAGATAAGGTGCTCTACATCTAAGAATATTAGGTATTCTGTCTGTAGAGGACCTTTAACCTTTAACTTTATAGAAGACTAGTAGATGTTATTATACCTCTGAAGAAGATATCCAGTTTATAGAAGAAATATAAAATATATCCCTTCTCTTGAGGAGCTATAGATTGTGACCACTACCTAGAGAACCTGTGAAAGGAATTCTGTCTATAAAAGGCCAGTGAATAAGCCTGTAGTAAGTCTCTTTAGTCTATAGAAAATCAGTAGAAGATTTTCTGTCGATAGAAAGTCTTGCGTCTATAGAATTCTTGTAGAATTTTTTCTGTCTATAGAAAATCGTAATAAGGCCTTCTGTTTATAGAAGTCCTTTGAAGGGTATTCTTACCCATAGAAAACCTGTATACGTTCTTTTGTCCATATATGATTACGAAAGAGTTTTAAAATTACTTTTGTCTAAAGAAAATCCGAACCTGGTTTGAATCATATAGATCTGGAAGATCATGCCGGAATATATTGAATTCGTTCTTTCCAGCTACATAACATGGTCAGGGTTACTTCCTGTGTGCATGGAAGTGTGCCTGCGTGAAGAGTGATCTGCGCTCGTATAGGTGCGTCTTTTTATAGTTCATGGAAAAGTGCTGGAAAGGATGGTTGTACGTCTTAGGGAATGCTACAGCGAAGGCACGATCGTGTATCAGTTCGGTTTTTGCCGAGGGTAGAGGTACGTGGACGTGTGGTGGCATGTGCAAGATAGACTGAGCGGGTCAAATTCCAAATACGTCCTTGAATCATTTGTCGATTTCAAAGGCGCATTTGACTTCTTTTTATGGGATAGCGTGCTCACAAGGTTGTCAGAGATTGGGTGCAGGGAGATTGCTCTACAGAAGACTTCTATTCTGAATTTTGTCTATAAAAAAAACTTTTAGATTTTGTTCAGTCTGTATAAAATTTCAATAATGTTTCCTAGCTGTAAAAGGTCTGTGAAATGTCTTCTATCCATAGAAATCCTGTGTGTAGACCTTACATAGGAGTTTTATAGCCCATAGATGTCCTGTGTGTAGACCTTACACAGGACTTCTATTGCCTATAGAAGTATTTCTGCCTATAGGGAACCTATGAGAGATTTTCTGTTTGTAAAAAAAATTGTATAGGTCTTCAGAAGAATAGTATAGGACTGCAAATTCTAAAAAGTCTCATTCTCCAGAAAACACCTGTGTGAGTTTTTTTGTCTATAGAAGTTCTTTTGTCCATAGGACACCTTATGTCTATAAAAGTTCAGTAGAAAAATTCCAAATTTTAAGACCGGTAAAGTTTTTCTGTCTCTAAAAGATTGTAGATGGTATTGTTTTTATGAAAACCCCAATTCTGAAGATCTTTTTTCCATAAAGGACCTGTCGAAGGTATTCTCTTTAAAGAGGATCTGTATATATTAAAACGGTGAAGGGTCTCCTGTGTATAAAAAGTTTTCCGTTTCTGTTAAAGTTTCTCTGGCTGCAGCAGACATGTAAAATACACCTTTTGTAAAAGTTCATCTGTGTTCATCTCGAAAATATTTTGCCTATAGAAGCCTTGTAGAAATTATTTTATCTATAGGGGATCTGTTAAAGGGTTTCCCTTTCAAGGTTTTCCCTCTTCGTACGATCCATATTCTTTACTTTACCTGCAATTTTTAAAATCTCCCCATAAGGGTCTCCATCTTCACATGAGGTTCCGGTTATGGGCAAAGCGACTCTATAATTTTCGAAGATGATCGGGGAAGAAATGGGTCGAAATTTTTTTTTTAGTTGATTTTCTATATTCGCCACAATTAAGCCGAACATAGAAAATTGAACTGAATATAGTAGATCCGCTGAAATTTAGACCTCAGTGGTAGTTAGGTAGGGTTTCATTTGGTTGGCCCGTCCTTCTCTCCAGATTCACTCCAGTAGATGAGCGAATTGCTATAATCCGTATAAAAGTGAAGTTCTTCTACATCAGTCTCATCTGCGCCCATGCTCCGACCGAAGATAAAGATGAACAGACCAACGACATATTTTACGAGAAACAGCCTAGAAACAGCATATGACCGTTGCCCTGGCCATGACATTAAAATTCTGCTAGGAGATTTTAATGCAAAAATCGGAAGGGAAAATATCTTTGGCCCCACAGTCGGAAAATTCAGCCTTCACGAAGAAACATCCGACAACGGCATGAGGTTGATTGACTTCGGGGCAGCAAAAAACATGGTAGTTAGCAGTACCAGATTCAAGCATCTCGATATACACAAGGCCACCTGGATCTCTCTTGATCAGCAACGTGAAATCAAATTGATCATGTTGTGATAGACGGAGGGCATTCATCCAGTGTTTTAGACGTCCGATCGATCCCTGGAACGAATATCGATTCGGACCATTACCTTGTGGCAGCCAAGGTACGCACCCGTCTTATGTAGCAACAAAGGTGCGATCAAAAACAACACGGAAACTCGACGTCGAAAAGCTGCAAACACAACAGGTAGCCGAGGCCTACTCCGCACAATGGCAAAGAATTACCCACTCCCTACAAACTGCAGCAAAAGCAACACTTGGGTACCAAAAACCACTACCAAGAAACCCATGGTACGATCAGGGGTGTCGTAATGCTACTGATGTGAAAAACGCAGCGTATAGGGCAACCCTGCAGACAGTAGCAACACGTAACGTGAATTATCGGGAGAAAAGGAGAGAGGAGAAACGTATTTTCAGAAAAAGCAGAAAGAACAAGAACGTGAGCGTGAGCAAATCGAGATGTACAGGAGTCAAAATAAAGCCATCTCTACGTTCGGCATCCCTGCAAAATTGTAGGGTTATGCAGGATAACTTTAACTGGCACAAGATCAGCAGTTAAAGTCGGAAAGGACATATCGGAGTCCTTCAATACCGAACGAGGATTCAGACGAGGTGACAGTTTGTCGTTTGATCTTTTTAATATCCTACTGGAAAAGGTCATACGAGACGCAAAGGTGAACAGAAATGGCACTCTGTACACCAAACAACACACTCGCCTACGTCGATGACATCGATATAATGGGTCGAACATTGCGAGCGGTAACAGCCACCTTTGAACAAATTGAAAAGGAGTCTGCCAAAGTGGGTCTGGCAGTAAACGGCGAGAAGACCAAGCTGATGGTATCAACGCCCAAGACGTCCAGTAGACTCGGACCAACTGTGGAACTTGAAAACTACAGCTTCGAGGTAGTTAAAGACTTTATATACCTTGGCACCGCCGTAAATAAAACGAATGACATCACTATGGTCTGAGCAAACAACAAAAGCAAGGCCACCTCCAGCCAAACCAAACTCACACATTACAAGACGCTGATTCTACCCGTGCTATTATATGGATCAGAAGCATGGGTACTTGCGTAAGCAGATGAGGCAGCTCTTGGAGTGTTTGAAAGAAAAATTCTTCGAAATATCTACGGGCCGATCTGCGTCGACGGTGAATATCGGCGTCGAATGAACCACGAGCTCTATAATTTATACGCGGACATCGACATAGTATGTCGTATTGAGCTGCAGCGACTACGGTGGCTAGGCCTTGCTATGCGGATGAATGAGAATGCCCCATGGTTCGCGTAGAAGGGGAAGACCACGAATTGGATTGAAAGACCAAGTAAGAAAGCATAGTTGTAATTTGGCATTTCATTTTTTCTTAGAAAAGTTCGAAATACAATACCGGAAAAAAATCCAAATTTCTTAATTACTTTGATATATAAACATTTAAAAAAATTCTTTGTTTAATTTTAATCTATTGATTTTATATTTATTATTTAGTTTATTTAAAAATAAATTTAAACAATACAACAATTTTCACATATTTTTTTATTATTCGTCGTCAATAAATTTCACCAATACGGCCCAAGAAAATATTTGAATTTAATTTCACGTGGTTTTTCTGTTTAACTTATAAATGTCAGACCTTTGTTCTTTTAGATTTATTTTAATCCAATAATAATGATAATAATTACAATAATGATACCTTCAATAGAAATGTTATATAATAAATGTTGCAAAATAATATGTGTATGTATTTACGTATGAGTGTTACGGTAATTGATTGATATTGAATTTCCATTTGCAATAATAATATTAATAAATATAATTTAAATAATACAAAAAAATAAATTTTTGATAATAACATGTCATTACAATAATTTTGTTATCATCATTTTTTCCATATGTATGTGTGTATATAAAAAATAAAATTATTAATTTTACATTATTTTTTCGAATTTACTAATAAAAATACATTTTGTTCTTATTAATTCTGTTGTTGGTAGTTTTTTTCTCCTTTCACTAATTAAATTATATGCCTCTGATTTATGTTTTCATTTTCCCTCATTTTCCTTATATTTATCATACATTCGGCTTTACAAGCCTATAACCTGACACTTATAGAGTAAACCACATAATAAATTGTACCAGCTTGTATAGATTTACAATGGGGAATTTCCATTTGGATTTCTCTTGGCGTCGACGATTCGGCACCAAACTGGGATAATGCACCGGTTTTGATATGTGACAATTCGAAATAAGCGTACCGCCAGGATAGTCGACAGACACCGCATTGCCAAGTTTTACGCCATCACAATCGGTGACATTGAGCGTCTTATCGAAACAGATACGAATCTCCTCCAAATAGCTTATGTCCTTTTTACTGTCATACAAACAGTGAATGGAAGGATTTTTGCCCAAACCCTTTACCAGGGCAGCGTGTATGGCCACCACGGTGTTATTTGAATCCGGGTGTATGCCAGAATTACCCAAAATATTCGATAGTTGGAAATCTTCACGCCACGTTATACCCTGAGAGAAATATTTCAGTTCATTGTTTAGCTCCTCCAGAGCAGCGGCACAGGTGCCATGTTTCAGCCATTCATGTTTCCACAACCAATCACCTTTCGATTCACCATCAATGTCTGGCCAGAAATGATTCAACTCATCCTTGATATCGTCCAGCAGATTTATATCGAAATTTGCCGTCTTATTACAGAATGAAGGTCCAATGTGACCTTTCTTCGTCGGCCACACACCGTGTACAGTCCAAAATTCCTTGGCTGCCGGCAATTTGCATTCATGATCTTTATCTTCTTCTCTCCAATGATAGCAGGTGGTCACCGGCCATTGTTGGGTAAATATCAGAAGATCCCATTCATAGTTGCCACCATTTTCCATTTCAATATCTAGATCATCATGATATTCCGAGGAGCTCAACTCATCGGAAAAGAATATGTTTTGTTCTGATTCTGGGATGCGTTTTAGAGGATCACCTTTGCGAAATTGCAGATCGGCCAATTCATCGCTGTCCACGGAAGATTCACTGAAATGAAATGGAAAATGAGAAAATTATTACCACGGTCAGGGCCTTAAATCGGTCGTTACATATTAGTAAAGTCAATTATCAGACCATAAAGATTTTATTTTTATAAACACAGTTTCTATTCGATGTTTTTCTATTCGTTGTTTTATTTTTCTATGACGAATAAAATCACCTGGCATATAACATAATTTACAATATATCTCCAGGTTTTGAAATTGTCCTCATAAAAGGTTTCCGAATAAATTAATGTATGGTGGAGGGTATAGAACGTTTACACAACTATAGGTGGATCAAATATCCTAGGAGTAGTAGAAATGTAATCAAAATTCTATCATAAATACTACGATCTCAATCCTAATTTCAATTAACAGGGGCAGATTTCTTAATCGACATACATTTTTTCGCTGATCAAGGATATTTTATGGAGTCTCCGATGAATATTTCCAGATGTTTCAAACGTACGTGACTCTCCACCTTATGGTGAAGGGTATACACATTGGGTACATAATTGTTGCTTTTGTTTATTCGTCACATTTCCTACAACTAATACTGTGTGACCTAATTTCTTTTCCTTATAAAAGCAAATTATCAGCAAATCCAACTTCAACAACAACAACAAAGGCTTGCAATATTTCTTTTTAATTGACACACTGAATTTGATATGTGAAATCACCGACATTCAAATCTGACATTGTAGTTGTGCCTTTGTTTATTTATAAAATGATTAGTATTATAATAAAACAAACGGCTGATGTCCATATAAAAATATACAAATTCTATTCTAAAGGGGAGTAAAATTAAACTTTGCTCACTTGGAGTTGAATTGCCCCACTTACAGTGGTCTGGGTATTTAGTTAAACAGGCATTCCATTCGCCTGATATTAGATTTATAAATATTGAAAATTTTAAACATTTGTGAACAGGAGGTACCAGAAGTTGTGGACCATTGGGTCCCAGCTTCGGACTTAATCTCAAAGTTTGGTTCAAATGGGATAATCCTTTCGCATGATATTATAAAATTAATATTTAGCATAATTTTGACATTTTGTATGGGAGGTACCAGAAGGAGTTGACCGATATTCCCCATCTTCTAAGTTTGGAAGAAATATTAAGATGCGCAAAGTTTGGATGAAATCGGTTACTACCTTCGATATTTAGCGTGCGCATCAGACGGCCAAACAGACATTCGACTCCAAATTGACGGAAACGATTTGGTCCAAAGAAACATGGGATCTAAAACCAATATTTCGAAGACGCACATGTGCACCGTCCCAAAGTTTTTATACCCTCATTAGCCATAAGGCTGAGGGTATAAAAAAGAAAAGGGTGTTCCGCAAGATGGTGTCATCTAGCCCTTACTCATCAACTTTTATATTCCATAATTTCCATATTTTATTTTCCTCCAGATGGCACCATCTTAATCTCTGGAGTTGACGACGGCGAAATCGAATAAAAAATTAAGAGTTAAAAGCCACCTTCGATTTTTAATGCACAACTGTATTATTTTTTTAAATATGTTTCGAAGATCCAAATATAAGCATGGATATACTATGTTGGGGAAAAAGAAATCCATTATTTTTATTGTGAAAATGGTCAACACGACTGCTAACATGCCGGTCGACTTCGATAATTTCTCCAATTTAATCGACATTTTCGACGAGGTGAATCTTTAATATCAAAAATTCCTGAACGGTATATAATTGGCTGTTACAGCATCGGAACGATAAACGCCATTCAAAATTTTAGACGCTTGACTTGTACCGAATTTTCTCTTTGTTCACTTTCGTTATACCCTACACAATTATGTTGTCAGGGTATTATAGCTTTGTGCAGCCTCAAGAGTTTGTAACGCCGCGAAATATTGGTCCTAGATCCTTTAAGTATACCGATCGTCATATCTCGACTAGCTGAATCGATCTAGACATGTGTGTGAGGCAAGTATTATATACAGAACATAGCATATTTCACAAGGTGAAGGGGATGTGACCAAATACTTAGAGCGGCTGTTTAGATGATGATCGGTCAATATTCCGAGGGTCAAATCAACCAAAACCTAAAGTGACCAGTTTTTTATTTTATGGCGTAAAAATTCACTTCAAGAAAAAATGGAAAATATGCCAGGGTTAGAAAGTGGAGCTGTTGACCTATAATCGAACAAGAGGGTGCAAATAACACGAAATATTGCCCAGTTTCAAAATATAGAACCGCAGAAAGATAGAGTTCCGTGGTAGTTGTGGAGGGTATAATATGGTCGGCCCGTAAGTCTATACTGCTCCGCTCACTGGTTTTTAAAAATTCATCAATTTCTATATCCGACACAGCTATGTTATCAGGGTATTATAGCTTTGTGGAGCCCCAGGAGTTTGTAGCACCGCAAAAAATTGGTCCAAGTCCCACCCTTTTGTATACCGATCATATCTCCACTAGCTGAGTCGATCTGTCCGTCCATCTGTCCATTATAATTTGTAAACACGATACAGGCCACAGTTATGAACCAATCTTCACGAAATTTTTTATGTAGGATGGGTTATGGCCAATGAAGACCCCCTATTGTTTTTAGTAATGATCGATTAACATTTAGGGGATTAAATGGACCAAAAACTTTATTTTATCTGATTTTCTGGTCCTCCCAGGGGCCGCAATTATGACCCAAAAATCTCATGGAGAAGGGAATCGGGCCAAAGAATAAGCACACTAGCAGCAAAATTTAGCGCTGATTGCATAGAAATTTTCCATGAGGATCCAGGTATGGCCAAGGACAACGCCTATAAATTTCGATGATGATCAGATAATAATTTTTGGATGAAGTGGACCTATAACTTGTTTATTTGTGCTTTTTCGAGCCCATCACAACACAACCCTCGGTGAAGGGAATTAATTAGAAGGGATGTACTGAATATTAGTAGTATTTGTTGATCTCTAGATGGTCCAGAGGGTACAAATATCACGAAATATTGCCCAAGCTCAGAATATAGAACCACAGAAAGTTATATTTTCGTGGAAGTTGTGAAGGGTATCATATGGTCGGCCCCGTCGGACTATACTGCTCCGCTCACTGGTTTTAATATATTTTTGGGCCAAATATAAGCGTGGATTTTTAAAAATTTTCTTTGAAGGTCCAAACAAAAGCGTGGATTTTTAAATATTTTAGATGGTCCAAATACAGGCATGGATTTAAAAACAAGTGAATAAACCGTTAAGTTCAACCGGGCCGAACTTTGGATACCCTCCACCATAGGTATATTGACAGATATTTGATATGAAAATATAGGGAATATACCAAAAATAACCTATACCGATAATTCTACAAACGGATTTATGTAAACCATTATGTACACCAAATATAAATTTCAGCAATTTTTAATGGGGATTTTTCTAAAATCTGAAACCCCCAAAGCGTGGACTGATACTAATAACCTGTGGTAGAATATAAAATCCACAAACCACTGCAATTTAGATTGCAAAGTTATACGAGACTTTGCTATGTAACTCAATTCTTTCCTTCCGGAAATATCATTATATGGAGGAGATGCCTGAATGCCTGCCGATATACATGAAATACAACTTTCAGAAATTTTTATGTATATTTTTCTCAAAAACCCCAAAAAGTGGATCGATATTGACGACGCATGGTAGGATGGAACATCTACAAAATACTGAAATTTAGAGGTTTCAGTTATATAAGGCCATCACCACAGTTTTTATGGGGACTACCCCTAAAAGGGGGCGAATATTAATAATTTTTACAAAGAATTTTGTTGATACACGCGTACAAGAACCGCAAAATATCGAAAATGGGGTGGTACCCTTATATGGGGGCTACCCGAAAAAATGGACCTATAGATATAATTTATAGTGGAGAGATTTGCTACCAAATAAGAACTCGAAGTACTAAATTACAGTCAATTCGGTCGAAAAATACTGTCAGAACCCACAAAATACCGAAAATTTGGGGGTACCGTTATGTGGGGACTACCAGAAAAAGTGGACCTATATTTATAATTTTTAGTGGAATAATTTGGTACCCAATAAGAACCCAATGTACAAAATTTCAGCGAATTCAGTTATAAAACGCGCCCAAGAAACCAAAATACCAAAAATTCGGGGTACCCTTATATGGGGGCTATTCGAAAAAATTGACCTATATTTATAATTTTTAGTACGGAGATTTGCTACCCAATATTAATTCAAAGTACCAAATATCAGCGAAAAATGCGATCAAAACCTCTTAAAATACCGCAAAATTGGGGGTAACCTTATATGGGGGCTATCCGAAAATATGGACCCATATTTATAATTTTTAGTGGAGAGATTTACTACCCAATAAGAACTAAAAGTACAAAATTTCAGCGAATTCAGTTGAAAAACGCGCTCAGGAACCTCAAAATACCAAAAATTGGGGGGTACCCTTATATGGGAGCTATGCCTAAATGTGGACCGATGTAGCCCATCATTCAAAATTGACCTGCCTGTAGACAAAAGACTCTATGCAAAATTTTGGCGATCTATCTCAATTCGTTTAGAAGCTAGAGAAATTACAACAGGCTTAAATCGCCATAGAATTTTACGCTGATCAAGAATATGTATACTTTATAGGGTCGGAAATAATTATTTCGATGCGTTACAAATGGAAAACAAAACTAATATACCCTCCATACTATGGTGGAGGGTATAAAAATATTAGAAAAAACACCAAAAATTTTTTGCAAAAAAAATCAGGATTTTTTCAATGACTAGTGGGTCATTTAAAAATATGTTAAAAATATTTTTTTTTTAATTCCAACATTCTCATTTTTTACGTACCTAAATGTAGTACCACCTATTACTCTTCCTACAATATTCATGTTTTGCGCCATGAATCTTTTGTACGGTTTTAGTGTACATTTCCAAAAACACGTTGGTGCATTCCGCATGCCGATCACTGTATGGATATGGATCTACCTACCCACAACAAATTTTGTATTGAGCACTGTTACAAATTTTAAAACCGAATACTGTGTACAACGTTGGGTTATTTAATTGTTTGTGTTATTAAGGGGTATATAGTGAGTGTGGAAGAGAGGAAGGGAGAAAGAGAGCACAAAAGAGAGGAGGGCCCACATAATGCTAATGATTTGATTGAGTATTAATTTGACATTGTTATTGTTTACAAACAATATTTAGTATTTCCAAAAATATTTCTTCAGCTGTACCCTCCATCCATTTAAGCAAAAGAGTGGTTAATAATGACGGAATTGCCCAACACATAACTATTTGCCAAAAAAAAACAGAAACCAACTTACCTGTACACCGTGGCAAATGTTGAAATCACACAAGAAAATAGAAAAATATTGCAAATATTTTGAAACATTTTCACCGAATCAGCAACCAGCTGAGTTGAAAATATGTGGAAGAAATTTTCTTAATTTTCACTGCTGTTGTTGTTTTCTTTTTTCACTTTGGAAAAATGCGTATGTGTTTTGGTTAATACATTGTGTTTGTCGCTATCGTAGATTCTTTCAAGGTTTTTATGATGTTTTCGTATTTGCTCTATATTTTTTTTGGCAAGATATGTTTCTTCTTCACTTGATTGAAATTATTTGTGGATTTCGTTTGAAGAATCGCTTACAATTGAACTCTTCTTTTTTCTAGATTTATTGAAATGACGTTTTCTTTTAATATGCCGATTATCATCATATTAGCTTATGGATATGGTCTTTTTATGTTCCTCTTTTTTCTTTATTTATTGTTTGCTTTATTTGTTTAAAATAAATTAAATTGTTGAACACACACTCATTCACATACTAACACAAATCGTTATGCAGTCTTTTGTTTGTTATAATATTTTAAATGGTATTATTATTCTTTTTTTTTTTTGCAAGCGGGTACAATCTCTTTTTGATTTCCTCTTTCCTTTTTAATATTTTTTTCTTAATGTTTAGTTTCGAGTGTTGTTATTTGTCGTCGCTTCTTGCTTTGTAGCGTCGTATGTTTTGCTGCTATTATTTCTTGCTGGCAGTTTGAAATGTCACATGTGTGTGTGTGAGTGTGCTAACCTATCAAAGTACTTAGACGATAACTAGTCGTGCTTCTTCTTATTCCATTTTAATGCTGTCATTTGATATTATTAGGAAATATATCATAGGAATTTCTGAATTTATTTTTTTATTTTCTAAAGCAAATTCATGTATTTTTTAAATAAAACATTTATAATTATTAGAAAATTAATACACTAATATATTGGATATTTTTTATTGTATTTCCTACGTTAAATGTTACTGAATAACAAAGCAACGAGTTACTTAGTTACAACTAAGGCGTCACTAAATATTATTTTTAAGATACAGCACTGCCATCTGTATGTGAGTGTACAACTAAATGGTATGTGGATATGATAAATGAAATCTTTGCTGTCAGAGATGATATAAATAATATCGTACTTTTTCTTATGAATACGAAAACAGTTAATGAGTTCAACACCCAGAGGCGGTCCGATAATATAAGTTCCGTTCCAGAACATAAAGATATCTAAAATTTTTGCAACATTTTAATCGAAATCCGTTCCAATACCCTGGATATTAGAAAATCCTTCACCCAAATTTAAGAGAACACCAACAAAAATCGCCCAAATGTTTTGAGTAAATAGATCTCAAAGATAACGATCTTTGTGATATATTTACTCAAAACATTTGGCCGAGTAAAAATGGGAACCAGGAATGCCAACTTCTGATTGGTAGGGATATTTACTACCCACAAAATCAAAATGAAAAATTATAATAAGAAGATTTGTCACCCAATGGGAGCTCAAAGTACCAAATTACAGTCAATTTGGAAAATACGTGCCCAAAATACCGACTAATGGGGAGTACCGTTATATGGGAGCTATCAAAAAAAGTGGACCGCTAAAGATCATTTTTAGTAGGGATACTTGCTAATCAGCGAGAATTCAAAATACCAAATTACAGCCAATTGAAAAAACATGTCCATAACTCCCAAAATACCGAAATTTTGGAGGTACCGCTTTATGGGTACTTACTTACTTAGCTGGCTTGTTAAAGAACGGTTGTTCCCTAAGCCGAACTTAAAAAAGATTTCCAAGCGCGTCGGTATCGAATTTTTCTTTCAAACACCCCAAGAGCTGCCTCATATGCTTGCGCAAGTACCCGGGCTTCAGATCCATATAATAGCACGGGTAGTATCAGCGTCTTGTAAAGTGTGAGTTTGTCCTGGCGGGAGGTGGCCTTGTTTCTAAACTGTTTACTTAGACCATAGTAGCATCTGTTCTCCAAATTTCAAAACTGATGTCATTCGTTTTACTTACGGCGGTACCAAGGTATGTAAAATCTTTAACTACCCCGTTCACGCAGCACGCTGTATAGCACTTTATATGCGATGGGAAGGAGACTTATTCCTCTATAGTTGGCACATATCGTCTTATCTCCTTTTTTGTGAACGGGACGCAGGATGCCAAGGTTCTAATCATTGGGCATGCATTCCTCTAGCCAAATTGTACTAATCCGCTGGTGCATGCTCCTGACCAGCATCTGGCCTTCGGTTTGGTGTTTTACTCGTTGATAAAATTTCCGGACTTCATTCTGACTCCTGTACATCTCGATTTGCTCACACTCACGTTTTTCTTGTTCTTTCTTTTTTTCTGAAAAGACGTTTCTCTTCTCTCCTTTTCTCCCGATAATTCTCCACCACGTTACGTGTTGCTACTGTCTGGAGGGCTGCCCTATACGCTGCGTTTTTCACATCAGTAGCATTACGAGATTCCTTGGGTTTCTTGGTGGTGGTTTTTGGTACCCAAGTGTTGCTTTTGCTGCAGTTTGTAGGGAGTGGGCAATTCTTTGCCATTGTGCTTCTATACTATTATCGGGACAAGAAGTGATTTCTTCAAGCAGGTGGGTAAGTTGAGCGGAGTAGGCCACGACTTTCAACGTCGATTTTCCGTGTTGTGTTAGATCGCACCTTTGCTGCTACATTTAGACGCCACAAGGTAATGGTCCGAATCGATATTCGCTCCTCGGATCGATCGGACGTCTAAAACACTAGATGAATGCTTTCCGTCAATTTGATTTCTCGTTGCTTGATCAGGAGAGATCCAGGTGGCCTTGTGTATATCGAGATGCTTGAATATGGTGCCGTTGTCTTATGTTTCTTCACAAGGGTGGGGCCAAAGATATTGTCCCTTCCGATTTTTGCATTAAAATCTCCTAGCAGAATTTTAATGTCATGGCCAGGGCAACGGTCATATAGTGTTTCTACCAAACAAAGGGAGAGGGGTAGTTGTACCAAACAGAGTCGGAGTAATAACAATGGCAGTGCAAAATTCCAGTTCTCTATCTCAAATATTGCGATATCTATCACAATTTCAATACACAACCGTACATGGCTAAAACGAAGACTGGGATGTATTCCGTTTAGAAAACAGAAGCTCTTCTCTTATAGAAGATCAGATATTTTATAGGATATCAGATGGTCGTTTTATTTAAAACAAATAGTACCTATATATCTGGACTTTTAATATCAGTTAAGCTGATATTATCAATGAAGACCCCAAGTGTTTCTCTTAGAATACCATAACATCTCCTTTATAAAATACCTGACAGTAGTTCATAGAGAAGACAAAGAGGTATACATACTTTAAAACAGGCGTTTTTAAATTAAACCAGTAAGGAAAGTAGTAAAGTCGGACTTGGCCGACCACTTAGGGTATATTCTACATATGTATCCTAACAGACGACGGGTTTTTGTTACATATATCTATATGAACCGATTTCAGGGAAACTTGCCAGAGACTAATTTATATTACATCAGTACGTTGTGTCAATCCTAGCTATGGATCTTTTCACGAAGCTTAGCAACGTCATTTTAGACTTAATTCAGTACCCTATACCAAAATTTCGTGCAAATCGAAAGATATATAGGGACTTTGGTGCACCGATTACATAAAATCGGACGAAAATATATGTGGGAGCTATATCTAATTCTGAACCGATGTTCGCGAAACTCAATCTAGTCTTAATTCAGTACGCTATGACAAATTTCGTGCAAATCGAAAAATTTTCAGAGACTTTGGTGCACCAATTACCTAAAATCGGATGAATATATATATATATATCTGAACCGATTTTCGAATCTTTGTACACATCATTCTAGACCTTATTCATTACACTGTGCCAAATTTCGTGCAAATCGAAATATATGTAGGGATTTTGGTGCACCATTTACCTTAAATCGGACAAAAATATATATATGGGAGCCATATCTAAATCTGAACCGATTTTTCCCAATTTCAATAGGGTTCGTCCTTGGGCCAAACAAATGAGCTGTGCCAAATTTCATTCAATTCGGATCATAAATGCGACCATTACTTTGTTTACAATTTAACATGGACAGACGGACGGACATGCATAAATCGACTCAGAAAGTGATTCTATGTATATTCTCAAAAGGAACCATGGGTCTAACTCGATTATTCTTGCCTGTTACAAACATATGCACTAAGACATAATACCCTGTACCACAGTGTGAAGGGTATAGGGTAGGGTACAGTGTTAAGGTATAGAAGACCTGGAGGTTTTTTTCTTAAAAATACCAGTTTTTTTTCGTAAAGAATATTTGCAAATGGTATTTTTATAGAAGATCAAAAGGCATTCTTATAGAAGTACTGCTGGTGTTCTTATAGGAGATCGTGAAAAATTATTATAGAGAATCAGTCATTTCAGCTTATAGAAGACCGGAAGGAATACGAATCAGAAGACCTGAAGGTCTTTCAAGAAATGTTCTTATAGAAGATGAGGAAAACTGCTTATAAAAGACCAGAATGTAAGCTTACAGAAGACCCATAGGTCTACGAACAAGAAGACCTGAAGGCCTCTCATGTGTCATATAAAACTATTCTTATAGAGTAAAGGATAATCATCTCATAAAATACCAAAAGGTATATACCTAGAAGTCCATTGAAATATCCTAAGTGGAGGCTACATGTTATATATGTAGAAGACCAGAAGATAATGTCATATGCAACAAAAAATTGGACTTATTGTATTATTTTAGAAGATCAAGAAGACCAAGACATCTTCTTATAAAAGTATGACCTGGTCTTTTATAACGAAGTTCTGAAGGACTTCTTGTATAATATCTGAAGATCTTCCTTTAGAAGATCTAAATGTATTCTCCTTACACATTCTAGTCATATTTTTCTATATTAGCTATATTAACAGAATTCTCTGACGTATACCAATGTACGATTGAACTAAAATTAAATATGGAACTTACTAAAAGACTTACTCTAATCGTTAGCTACTGAACTAATCTCAGCCTTAGATAAAAATCACTAGTAGTAAATGGCGCCAGATTGGAACCCGAAGATACGAAAAGTTGAAAAACTTAACCGATTGTGGGAATAAGAGGAGGAAGCTAAAGATTCGGTTAACAGAGACGGCAAGTGCCTTCTTAAGTCAGGAATTCCTTACCAGGATAACTTGCTGAGACGAGAGAATTTAAACAAAAGGGCTAGAATACATTCCGAGGACTACCCGTAGAATATCTAGGGAAGAAACATAGTAAACATAATAGAAGGAAATGAACACCGATGAGCATTCCTTCTACATTCCCCAACAGCAAGAGCCTGCGATAATCATATTAATAATCGCCATTATTTTCGAAGTTTTCTTTATAAATTTGAAAAGTTTTACCACTTTCTGGGTAAGGGAACAGACCAGTCGTGATCCATAGATAAAATCTACAAACCAATGAAGGAAGCTTAAATATCACGCTCACTTGTTTTTCATAAAAAAAAATATTACAGTAATCTACCGTTACTTATCATATCAATATCCTCAAACACATGCATACATAAATATAATTAACTGCATAAATTCACCTAATAAATTACAAACACAGAACAACAATCATGATAATAATGATGGATAATATTTTTTAATTGAAAGATAATTGACTTCCTCTTTTGTGTGTGTGTGTTTTTTTTTTGCCTACCTAAATGGAATGTCCCCAAGCTAACGAGTGTTATTGACATTCATTGCTATCCCTACATATGTACGCGGATGTACACTTATGCCAATACATCTGTTCGAAATTTGTCTGCATTATCGATCGGACTAAATTATTAATAGAAATATCAACAACAACAAAATAAACACGACTAATAATATCACAAATTGACAAGATAACAAATCGTTTTAATCAAATTAGAAATGCTACTGCAGCAGGGTTGAATTTATGTGACATTCAACAACAAAGCTACATACATAATGCACATATAATATTATGTACATGCAAAAAAAATGTTAAATAAATACCAATGAATTTTTTATACCCTACACAACTATGTTGTCAGGGTATTATAGCTTTTTTATACCCTACACAACTATGTTGTCAGGGTATTATAGCTTTGTGCAGCCCCAAATGTTTGTAACGCCGCGAAATATTGGTCCTAGACCCACCTTTAAGTATACCGATCGTCATATCTCGACTAGCTGAGTCGACCTAGACATGTGTGTCCGTCCGTCCGTCTGCCTAGACCCACCTTTAAGTATACCGATCGTCATATCTCGACTAGCTGAGTCGACCTAGACATGTGTGTCCGTCCGTCCGTCTGCCCATTATAATTTGTAAACACGATACAGGCCACAGTTATGGACCAATCTTCACGAAATTTTGCATGTATGATGTGTTCTGGCAAATGAAGACCCCTATTGCTTTTGGAAAAGATCGGTTAATATTTAGGGGATGAAATGGACCAAAAACTTTATTTTTGTCTGATTTTCTTGTCGCTCCAGAGGCCACAATTATTACCCAAACATCGCGAATTTTTGCATGGAGAAGGGGATCGGGCCAAAGAAAGGGCATGCCTGTTTTGATAAAAATCGGTCAATATTTAGCGGGTCAAATGGACCCTAACTTTTGTGTGAAAAATGACAAAATTTGTATTCTATAGCGTATATATTTACCACTGAAGGACATACACCCGAGAAGTTGAAAATATACCGTAGAGGTGTAATTGACCTTTAAATTGATACCAATTATATTGCCGTAGGTACTCGTATGCGGGAGTTACACTTAAATATTTACAGTTGCTTACCTATTTATATATATTACTTAGTAACCTATTACCACACTGGAGGGCGGAAATATAGCGCTGATCGCTTTGAAATGTTCCAGGAGGTTCCAGTGATGGTCAAGGACAACGCCCAAAATGCTAAGTGATGATCAGATAACAATTTTTCGGATAAAGTTTACCGAAAACTTAATTATTTGTGCTTTTCGAGCCGAAAGCCGAACATCACAACACAACCCACGGTGAAGGGAATCTGGACGGGTAATTAGAGGGGCTGTACTGATTATTAGTAATAGGCTAAACTGATAATAGATAACATATTCAATGGAAATGCCAGGAAGGAAGGAATTAACGACAAAAGTCGAATGGGACCGACTATGATATGTTCAGGTGAATAATGAATGATGGATCATATATAAAAGCTAAATCTAGATCTGAAACCGAAACATGTCTCAAGACAGCTAGACTCTCTCGAGTGTATGAGATAATTCCCTTGTGTTACTATTCACACAAATCACTCATTGAAATTTGTACTAAAGCCAATTCTTAGAATATTACCAAAAATAACGCTTAAATCACCATCTCCGAACAAAGTTCATAAATAAAAACTTATCGATGATTAAATAAATGTGTTCTGTTTCATTTGGCAATTGGATATTTTTTTTTTGGTTTTGGTTCACTTAGCTGTATTAAATCCCCATGAGTTGTGTTTATTAAACGTGACATTGCAAAACTTAAAGATGACACTTTAATTATATTTTATCACCACTTAGGGAAGAAAGACGAGACACAATGGTGACAGTCAACTTCGAATCGACAAACAAGCGAATTGGATTGCCAAAAAATAATAACAACGACAAGAGATAATGAAACAATTATTGAACAACTTTGTAATTATCGATGTTAAGAGATTTGTTAATTAAAACATACACAGACACACACATCCCCTGAAATAAAAATCCCCTCCGCAGAAAATAAAATGGAAAGACGATACAAAGAGTTATACCACATAGATGATAACAATAGTTCCGTTCCAGAACCTAAAAGAGTCTACTAATTTTATATGTTTTGCAACTTTTTACTCGAAAACCGTTCCTCAACCCATAAAACTGGTAAAACAGTGAATCAAATTTAAGGGGACCCCCCATTCTCGGGGTCAAAAATTTTTATTCAAGAATGTCGCTACAAAATTTCAAGTGAAAATCTCAAGAACTCTTGAAGATATAGCCGATTTATAGTGTCAACATCAAGTGACGGCTGAAGGGCTTCTCAAACTTTAAATGCGTTTTTCTCTTTTGCGAATGGCGGGCACGATAACTCAAAAACTAATAACCCAATCGACTTCAAATTTTTACACGTTTCTCTGTGAGTGTACAGCTATCGTATGAACTAGGATAAAGCCAATCGGTGAAGATCTTCCTTATTTTTTAAATTGGTTTTTGGTCAAAAATCGGCGATTTTCCAAAAATATTTTTTCAAAGGTCCGCCATTTTGTTAATTTTAAAGTAAAGTCAATAATCCTCGTTCATACGAGAGCTAGACATGTACTCTTTCTAACACCGTTGGAATTTTCGAATTCCGATGTTCCAGTGAGGAGTTATCATGCCCGCCATCAAAAATAAGGACTTTTCTTTAATTACAAAAAACAACAACAACACAATAACAAAATTTTTTTGTAAATTATTTTTCTTCTCTTTTAAATCTTCAAATATATATATGCAAAGTTACAAACCTTAACGAGCACTGGTATTGATTTATCAGCCCTTTGAAAAGCTTGAAAAATTAAAATCTAGAATGGGGGGGTTCACTTTAGAGAGCACAAAACAAAATGGCTTTCTCTTTGGCCGAGTAAAAATGGTAAACAGGAATGCCTACTTCTGATTGGCTGTTATGTTGATTTTGTTTGATTTTTTACTAGATTTGCGTTCCCGAACTTTTCAAATTATTTTGTACTCTGAGAGCGTATTTGAAATGTTTCCCTTTTACTAGCTTTAAGATTAAAAAAGTACTGGAACAGACCAAATGGTTTTGGGGAAATACTATATTGACAAATAATAATAAACATTGTTAAGAATGGTCTGGTCGAAAATTTTTAACGCTCCACTATAAGATACTCATTTCTAAAACATTCAGGTTGGAAATTTCATTTAGGATACCGAAAATGGGGAAAATGGGGAGGCTATGTCAAAACACACCAAGTACACGGATTGCTAAATACAATCCCCACGATTGAAATAGACGGCAATAACCTTAAAAATTCTGAATAACAAATCAGTACTTTTTGGAAAACATTCTCCTGATTTATTTTTTCCATTGTTCTTATATTTGTCGGGTATTTACTCGGGGGCCATTTACAACGAGGTAAGATATAAAGTAATTTTTATATATTTTATGATTATTCACGACCAAGTAGCGTGAATTTAGTGATACATAGCGACATCGCCATTCTAGACTATTTTACGAAAATAATCAGATAGCTGCTACAGACTTGCTACTTGGCAATCGGATGTCTGGTGATTTACTCCTTGTTGTCGACTTGAGGATAGTCGTCTAGTTACTGTGGCGTAGTAGCAACATATATGTATAATTTCATAGAGAGGCATGACTTGAATCTGATCAATATCCGAATATTTCGAGGTGTTCTATTCGGACAAATTTGAATTTTAACAAATTAAAACGCCGAACTTTTTGTAACCTCCACGATAAAGGTGACATTCAAATTATCTGAAATTAATGAGGTATCCTAGGAGAAAGCTTATATTTAGGTAAGACTTGAACATATCTAAAAAGACGTGAGGAAGATATGACTAAATTCTCAAAATACCCAAATAGTGAGGTTACCGTTATATGTGGCTATACTAAAACGAGGATCGATATTGACAATTTTTGGTAGTGAGATTTGATAGCCAATGAGAGTACTTAATTACAGTCATTTCGGTTGAAAAACGTGTCCAAAATACGGATTATTAATAATTAAGAATTTTTAGTACGTATATGTTATATAGGGCTACCCTCAAACTTGTGTCAATATAATAATTTTAGTACAAGGTACAAAATTACAGCCAATTTGATTGTAAAACTTGTCCAAAATCTCCAAAATACCGAATATTGGCCGGTACCGTTATATCGGAGCTACCCCGAAACTTGAGTCAGTATTAATAATAATACCAAATTACAGCCAATTTAGTCGAGAAACGTACCTAAAATCAGTAAAATACAGAATTTATAAGGAGGCTTCACCAACACATGGATATCCCATTTGCAATACCAAACATTCTGAATTCCATCTTAAATATTGCGATCTCTATCGCGATTTAAACAGATGGACAGACATTTTTATATATTCCATAAAAAATAAATTATCAAAGCACTTTTTTTACTACGACAGAAACCCCTTCCTAGCTTTGAACGCTTAAAACACATATTATGGCAGAACATCCGTCCGTGTATTTTTGTTAACAAAATACATCGCATTTGTGATCCGATTTGGATGAAATTTGGCACAGTTCACTTATTTGGCCCAAGGACGAACCCTATTGAAATTGGGAAAAATCGGTTCAGATTTAGATATAGCTCCCATATATTGTTTCGATCGATTTTACGTAAATAGTGCACCAAAGTCCCTATATATCCTTCGATTTGCACGAAATTTGGCATAGCGTTCTGAATTAAGTCTAGAAAGATGTGTGTAAAATTTCGTGAAAATCGATTCTGATTTAGATATAGCTCCCATATATATTTTCGTCCGATTTTGGGTAAATAGTGCACCAAAGTCCCTATATATCCTTTGATATGCACGAAATTTGGCACAGCGTACTGAATTAAGTCTAGAAAGATGTGTGTAAAATTTCGTGAAAATCGATTCTGATTTAGGTATAGCTCCCATATATATTTTCGTCCGATTTTGTGTAAATAGTGCACCAAAGTACCTACATAAGTCTAGAACGATGTGTCTAGAACGATTTAATTAAGTCTAGAACGATGTGTGTTAAATTTTGTGATATATATTTTGGTCCGATTTTATGTAAATGGTCCACCAAAGTCCCTATATATCCTTCCATTTGTCCGAATGCAAAAAACATACAGAAATAAGTGTAATCTATCATGTGGCAAGTTTCGATGAAATCGGTTTAGATTTCGATATTTTGCTTTAAATTTATTTACATAATTTTGTGCCATTGTAAGAAGCAACTCTATATCTGACCAAAATTTAGTATAGGTTGCAGATTGACATGTTTAATTTCATGTCATTGGTCCTTCAAAAATGCGACGTATGTTAGGATTCCATCTGTTGGATATACCCAAAGTGGTGAAGGGTATCATATAGTCGGCCCCGTCCGACTTTACTATTCTCCTTACTGGTTTATTTGTGATTTTTTTTTGGATTTTTACACGTTTGTCTCCAGAAGGATGCCGCTTAAAATAAATATTAGGTTGGAGAAAAATTAATCCATTATTTTTATATAAACTATAGGACTTTATTTAACAAGCTTCGGAATGTCCGATGTGGGCCTAATATGCATCGTTTTGTTGTATAATTTGTTGCCATTTTAAAGGCATTTCTCGGTCATTTATCCGATTTTATCGACAGTTTCGACGACCGGCCTACCTGTGCGAGGTGCAACATTAAAAATTCCTGAACGGAATCTACGAAAGCAAAATTGCACATAATTGGCTGTTACAGTATCGGAACCATAAACACCATTCACAATTTTAGACAGCTTGCATTTTCGCCTTTGTCAAAGAAAAACTGTAAAATGTACGGAATATTCGCTTTGTTGGCTTTCATTTTTAAGACCCTGTAACTCACAATGAATGCAATAAACCAAAAACGGCAAAATATTTTTTTACTTTTGTTTGATCGATACTTTACGAGAAATCTACCAGTACAGCCATCTACCGAAAAAATAATGGATTTTTTCCCCAACCTAATATAAGACTGTACAAAGTTAGGTTCTAATCCGATATTCCTTTTGCAAATAAGTTAAGAAGTCACTATGTTCGGAAAATCGAACTTCATCATGAGCTGGACATTTAATATACATAAAATCGATCGGAGCCTTTATATTGGGGCCATGCCATGGTAAATTGCTGACAGGAGAAAACAGCAGACACTCAAGTTGGAAAATAAAAATTGAAAATTTAAAAAATCAAATTAGGACCAACTATGTTGAAAAAAGTACCCAAAATACCGAATAAAGGGAGTATCGAATTATGTGGTCTTCCCCAAAGACATAAACCCTTATTAATTTTCGTAAGGAGATTTTCTACGCAAAGAGGATCCAAATTATAATAAAAACGTTTCAAAAACGTATATGGGGGCTACCCTAAGAAGTAGAACAATATTGGATTTGGTCCCAAGAAACTTCGGATTTCTTTCTTTCGGCGAATCACATTTTTTGTCGCAGCAAAGTGTATATATCTTCATTAACCGTAAGTCTGGGGCTATACAAATTTTTAGAATAGATATTTCATGAATATCTGAGCTTCAATATATCATATAGACATCAGGTAAACCATCCGCAATTTTCTATGTTATAATTTCGTAATTGCCTTAAAATGCATCTTCTATTCTCTCAAGGCATTTTTATAAATTTAAAAATTAAAACGACCCTGAAAATATTGGTTTATATTGTCACAAATACATACACACATACATAGTATATAAACGTTATTATACAATGGTATTCCCCAATGCTATGATCCCTCAATTTAATATTATAATTGCAACAATTATCATTCTCATGCCACAGAAACCAACAACAAGGAAAACAAAATGACAAAAAAACACACACACAAAACAAATTAATAAAAATTAACGACGACAGCCAACAAAGATACGCAACACCAGTACACCGGCATGGCAGCGGAAGAAGAATAAGAAAAAAAATAAAACTTCACTTGTGTATAAGAAAAAGAAAGAACTATAAGATATCCTTAAGGATACGCCCACATTGGTGACAAGCTCGCACATTTAACAAAAGGATATGTAGACTCTGGTTTTCTCTTTCCTTTGCAGGTTAATAAGGAAAGGGGGAGGTTTTTTCTCATTCAACGCATGCGTTTCATATTTACTCTCATCTTACCAAGGGAGACAAGAATCCAAGAAAAAAACAGCCACTCATTTTCAGTTTTTCACAGCATGTCAAACTGCAATGGTGGCAACAAAAATAGCAAAACGCCAAACATTCATCAGTCAGTCCTCACAAATTGACATTGTCATTATGGAATTACAAAAAAGGAGAAACACACATTTACACACACACACACACACAGAATTGTTAACAAAGGCAGCAATATCCTGGCAGAAGAGTCGTAATGCATTTGGGTGTGTGTGTGTAAATGTCTACCACTTGCTGCTGCGGCCATTATAAGCTGTTGTTCTCTGCTATTACCGTTATTTAATGGTGGCACTGATGCCACCGTAATCATTAAGAAAATTACAACAACGACGCGAAAGAAAAAAAAACGAAGAAAGAAAATTATCCACTTAATGCTTCACAATTTGTTGGCACTTTTTGTTGTTGTTGTCGTTGGAGTTGTAGTTTTGTTTTTGTTGCTCACTGTGCCATTAGCGTTGACACAGATGATGATAATGATGCTCCTCTGCTCTTGGATAATTACAAATGCCAATGGTGATGATTATGGCGAGAGTCAAAGATGGCGTGTCGTGTGTCAGCAGTTTAATCCCCACAACGAAATGATGATGGCTCTGCTGAAAAAATGAGCGTCTCTAAAGTTTGGGGAATACCATTCGTTAATGGCGGGTGTTCTGCTCTTGCCTTTTGGATTTTTTGTTACTTTACTACCCATCCAACAAAAATTAATGGTGAAAGTTTTTATTTCTTAATTCGTTTCTAGGTTTTTTTGTCTGTTGAACCATTTTCTTTTTTGTTTTATTTTTTCTTTTATATCAGCAATTAAGTGGAGATTAGAAGGAGAAGAAAATCAATATTAAAGTTTTGTTTCCTTATTTGTGATGTTATTAAAGTTTGAGGAATTTTTTTGTATTAATTCCCAAATTGTTGGTAATATTGTGTTTTCTAGTAATAGAAATTATTTTCAGGGACAAATTCATTTTTTTATTAATGTTTTAACGACAAGAAAAAATGATATAAACGATCCCTTTATGACAAAACGTTTATTGTTAAGTATCGACCTGCATTAGAATACGGATGTATTTTATGTTTCTCGTTTTACAGCTGTTATTCAAACTAACTGGATTCTGTCCAAACCCAATTCCTCCTATTTGCTCTTCCTATCGCTTAAAACTTATTGATCTTCCAACATTAGAACGAAGACGTTTAATGCTTAGAGCTGTATTTTCAATAAGACTTACGTGGTCAAATTGACTCAAACTTTCTAATTGGTGAAATAAAATTTAATATGCCTTCATGTCTTACCCGTAGTTATATGCCGCTAAATCGTCCTTTAGTGAGATCTAATTTGGAGCTAAGTAATCCATTTAGATCACTATACATAATAACTTGTATAATCGTATTTCCATGTCTAATCGTGTATATATTAAAACCAGTGAGCGGAGCAGTATAGTCGGACGGGGCCGACCATACGATACCCTACACAACTATCACGGAACTCTAACTTTATGTGGATGTTTATTCCGAGCCTGGGCAATATTTCGTGATATTTGCCCCGACTTGCCCGATTAGAGGTGAACAGCACATCTACCTTACACAGAAATATTTTCCGAATATTACTAATATTCAGTACAGCCCTTCTAATTACTTGTCCAGATTCCCTTCACGGTGGGTTGAGTTGTGATGTTTGGCTTATATTCGACTAGAAAACACAAAAAGAAATTAAGTTTTCGGTCCACTTCATGCCAAAATTTTATTCTGATCATTAACGAAAATTATAGGCGTTGTCTTTGACCATAATTGAAACTTCATGGAAAATTGCAAAGCGATCAGCGCCATATTTCCGCACTCTAATGTGGTAATGGGTTACTAAATAATATCTGAATACGTAAGCACCTGTAAATATTTAAGTGTAACTTCCACTTCCGAATATATACATCAATATATTTGGTATCAATGTCAATCACTCCTCTTGGATATACTACCAACTTATCGGATCTATATACTTCAGGAGTAAATATATAAGCCATAGAATTAAAATATTGTAATTTTTCACACAAAAGTCTGAGTCCATTTGAGCCGCTAAATAATGACCGATCTTTATCAAAGCAGATATACTTATTCCTTGGCCTGATCCCCTTCTTCATGTAAAATTTCGCGATGTTCGGACCATAATTGCGGCCTCTGGAGTGACCAGAAAAACCCACAAAAATTAAGTATTTGGTCCATTTCATCCCCTAAATATTAACCGATCTTTACCAAAAACAATAGGGTCTTCATTGGCCAGAATCCATCCTACATGCAAAATTTCGTGAAGATTGGTCCATAACTGTGGCCTGTATCGTGTTTACAAATTATAATGGACAGACGGACGGACACACATGTCTAGATCGATTCAGCTAGTAGAGATATGACGGCATACTTAAAGGTGGGTCTAGGGCCAATATTTCGAGGCGTTACAAACTCTTGGGGCTGCACAAAGCTATAATACCCTGACAACATAGTTGTGGGTATAAATACTATTCTACATTCACAACTATAGATTACAAGTAATTGCCACATGTTTGTTTGAGTCCTTCCTGTAGTTAGTTGAAGTAAGTTTATTTATTTTACCGTCTCATGTTTTACTGTAGCCGGAGTTTCCCTACATCACTAACCCTCTATAAAAACGTTCTACTTAAGTTATGGAAAGGTGACCTGGGGGTTAAGAGTGGCGTTGGGAAGGATCGAAAAAATAATATAGGGTCATCTGTATATGGGACCTACGTTCAAACTTTGACCTAAATTGAATATTTTCTGAAGATATGCTTGGCACAGAGATAGAAATGGTATTAATCAGAATTTTTGGCACGCCGGGATTTCTGAACGGCACGGTTTTTTTTCCTGGCCAAATTCTATTTTTTCGGCACAGATTTTTAATTTAAATATGGTATTCTATAGTAGAAATATTGAAACGAAGTAAGCCAGAAAATTAGTTCACAATACCAAAAGTTGTGGGCGTGACAATCTGTTTAAAACGACAAATGTTCCCCATCTTCTGGAGAACGAAATATCTATTTCTCGAAAACTATTGAAGATTTCTTCCTAAATAATTGAAATACCGTGTCCGCTTGTCTGACTATTAAAATCACGATAGAGATCGCAAAATTTAACACAGAGCTCTGAAATTTTGCACAGGAATTGCTAGTACTCCTAGGATATTTGGTATTGCAAATGGGACATATTGGTCCACGTTTTGGTGTAGCCCCATATTATGGAACCCCCCTATATTCGATATTTGTGTGATTTTAAGTATGTTAATCATCTGAATTGGCTGTAATTTATATTTTCATTGCCTGTCAAATTTCACTATCAAAAATTATCAATATCGGTCCCCGTTTTGGTATTGGCCCGTATGTCCGCAGACCCACTATTCGGTATTCGGAGAATATAAATCATATTTTTCACGTCGTTTTCGGTGTGTTCAAGGTCCAATTATAACATGAATTTTCTCCTAGGAGCCCCATTAATTTCAGATATTTTGAATGTCATCCTCATGGTAGATTGTATAAAAATTTTGGCCGGGCAGAACTGAACATTGTTTTTAATTGTTAAAATTCCTAAAAAAAACTTTCTGCGATAAAGTTTTTTTGCTCTTAAATAACACGGAATGCCAATTAAAGTCCCTTTTGGGGGAGATTTTGGCTAAAACCTTAAAATTGGAAAAACAAAACGGAACCTTCAGGATCTACATTGAACATATTCTTCGAAAAAGTGTTATGAATCAGCAAAGTAGTAAAGTCGGACTGGACCGACCATATGATACCCTTCACCACTCTGGGGATATTCTACATATGTTTCCTAACAGACGTCGTAGAAATGACGACGAACTTTGACATGAAATTGAACGAATTTAAATATGCGATATTTATCTATAAGTATATTGAAGCTAATCTGAACCGATTTCAAGGAAACTTGCTAGATATTCATTTTTATTCATTTCTGTACGCGTATGAGTCTGTATGGGCCTTTAGTGTACCACTTACTTAAAATCGGACGAAAATATATATAAAAGAAATAAGTAAATCTGAAAAAAATTCAAGAAAACTTGACACACGAAAGGTTATAGTAACAGTACATTGTACAAAATTGTGTGCCGATCGGCCAATCTTTGGGTATTTAGTGTACAATTTAAATTAAATCGGTCGAAAATATATATTGAAGCAATATCTACATCTGAACCGATTTTCACGAAACTTAGCACGTATCATTCTGGACATAATTCTGTACCCTATGTCAAATTTCGTGCAAATCGAAAGATATATAGGCACTTTGGAGCCCCATTTACCTAAGATCGATCGAAATTATATATTGAAGCTATATCTAAATCTGAACCGATTTTCTCGAAACTTAGCACACATCATTCTGGACTTAGTTCAGTACGCTGTGCCAAATTTCATGCAAATCGAATGATATATAGGGACTTTGGTCCACCATTTACCTTAAATCGGACGAAATTATATATGGGAGCTATATCTAAATCTGAACCAAATTTCTCGAAACTTGGCGCACATCATTCTGGACCTGAGTAAGTAGTCTGTGCCAAATTTCGTGCAAATCGAAAGATATATAGGGACTTTGGTGCACCATTTACCTTAAATCGGACGAAATTATATATGGGAGTTATATCTAAATCTGAACCGATTTTTCCCATTTTCAATAGGGTTTGTCAATAGGTTCTAAATTTTCCCACTTTCAATAGGGTTCGTCCTTGGGCCAATTAAGTGACCTGTGCCAAATTTCATCCAAATCGGATCATAAATGCGACCTGTACTTTGTTAACAAAAATACATGGACGGACAGACGGACGGACATGCATAAATCGACTCAGAAAGTGATTCTATGCATATCCTCAAAAGGAACCATGGGTTTATCTCGATTATTTTTGCCTGTTACAAACATATGCACAAAGGCATAATACCCTGTACCACACTGTGGTGAAGGGTATAAAAATATGGCTACACTACCATCTCACTACGCGATTTCCCGTGTTGTATAGTAAAACGAAATATGACACACAATGGCTTAAATACTTCAATTTACTTTATTTGTTAATTCCCGACACGAATCAAGTTCTAACAAATGTCAACATAGAATTGTGTTTGAATATCACTCACCAAATACTTGCAACATAAAAACTAAAAAAGACTCCACAAAATCAAACATGCATACAATCAAATACACACATGACATGATGGTACTGCAACTTCAAATTGAAAATTAAATTTCGCCATAAATAAAACTACAATCAATAATTATAAAATACACTTTTTAATAAAAATTACTTTGCAATAGAAAACTAAATTGACAATAAGCAGTATCAAAATATCAACGAGTGATTTTTTTATAAAACAAATAAATATAAATAAAAAAATTATTTATGTGCATAATCAATGATGATTTCCCATTTTGAAATGACAATTTGACAGGCAATTTATCAACAACATCGATGAAATAGAGAAGCGATGCACAAAGTTCAGGCCAAACTGTTACTCCCACAGTAAGGTGGAGCTAGCTTGATATACAATCAACCAAAAAGCTAAAATAATATATTTTCCGGTAAAAAATAGAAACAAAAAACAATAAATAAAAAAAATATTTTGAATTGGAGATGCGGGGCATCGATCCCCGTACCTCTCACATGCTAAGCGAGCGCTCTACCATCTGAGCTACATCCCCACGATGAAGTGAGTGTAACGATGTTCGTTCCCCCTTTAGGGTATTTTCGTTGTTTTCTGTGTATGCATAGAATAGTTTATGTTGTTTGGCGTCCCCCTTCCCCCACTCTTCGCCCTTACACCCACAATCTATAAACGCACATAAATGCCAACACTCAATCGGTCATATGTTTTTAGGGGGGGCTAACGTGGATATTTTGCGTATCTAATTTATTGACCAGCCGAATAGTTTTGTGTGAAGGTGAATGTGTGTGATAGGTGAGCAAAGTGTTGTTGTTGGTGCATTACAGTCCATCGGCTATTTAGTCTCCAATAAGACAAGGTGTAAACTAATTGATGGTGTATGTTTGGAATTCTTAATGATATCTTATGTTGTGTTGCGGGTGGAATTGAATATCTCTGTACACACATTTGCATGTATGTATGTTTATATGTTAATGTCGTTTTGTTGAGAACGTTTTTAATTTGTTTTAAAACGTTGCAAAAATAGGGGTTTCTTTTCAAAAATTTAGCGATGCGGATCTGTTTCTTGCGGACTTTTTTGGCATAATTAGATATATTTATCGTACATACTTGAGGCGATAATAAGGTTTTCTGAGCGGATAAAAGTGGAAAAGGAATATGAATTCCTTGTCTGCGGGAACCCCATTGAAAATAAAGACGAAAAAGACTTACACGGTTTGGAGATAGAAGGAAAATATATTTTTGAAAACATATTCCTTCTTCGATTCCACTAAAAGTTTGCGGAGTAAGGATGAAGTAAAAAGGGGAAAAGGACGATAAAAAAGGAATATGTTTTATCTAAGAGGTTTCGGATTTAAAGTTCGCTTAAATTTTCAACATAAGAAAATATTGACGGTTTGTGGGGGAGGTACAAGAAGAAGTTTAACAATTTGTCTCATATTCGGATTTGATCTAGGCTTGGTGCAGATAATAGATTGTACAAATTTTGTTCAAATCAGACATTTCATTTACCTGATGTTAACTATATAAATATAGAAAATGTTGACCACTTTTTGGGGGAAGTACAAGATGGACTTGATATTCCGACTTGATCTAGGCCTAGTAAATATAATAGGTTGTACAACATTTGTTCAAGTTTGATAGTCCGTTTACATGATATTAAATACATTTTTTGGACAATTTTGACCACTTTGTGTGGAAGGTACAGTAGGAGTGGACCGACAATTCCCATATTACAACTTAAACGGAATTTGGAAGAAATACTACAATGTACAAAGTTTGGATAAAATCGGTTACTCCCTTCCGATTTTTGCATTAAAATCTCCTAGCAGAATTTTAATGTCATGGCCAGGGCAACGGTCATATGCTGTTTCTAGGCGCTCGTAAAATATGTCTTTGGTCTGTTCATCTTTATCTTCGCTCGGAACATGGGCGCAAATGAGACTGATGTAAAAGAACTTCGCTTTTATACGGATTATAGCAATTCGCTCATCTACTGGAGTGAATCTGGAGACAAGGTCTTTTATTCTCCTGTTAACCATAAATCCGCAGCCAAATTCATGTCTCGTTTCATGGTAGCTATAATACAGGGTGTAATCGTCTGATTTACTTACGCCTGTTCCTTTCCATCACATTTCCTGTAAGGCAATAATATCGGCTTTGTACTTCTTGAGTATATCCGCCAAAGTGAATACTGCGCCTGTTCTGTACAACGTGCGCACATTCCAAGTGCAGATTCGCAGATCGTGGTCCTTTATACGTTCGCGGGGGTCGTCAACATTAGGGGGGTTTGGTTTTCTTTTTCTTTCCTTTTTCATAGTAGGTTGGGTTTTCCCAGAGTGAGCAACTAACCCGACGCCTCAACCCATTTTTTATAGTTCTTATGGGTGAACTCGCGGCACATATTAGCTCACTATTTCATCGGGTGATGAGAATAGCTCCCCAGGTGGCACCGCGGGGAGGTCAGTGTCCACAATTGAGATGAAAGAGGGACCAAGATAAGCCTGGACTTCGCCATGTTAAAGCCAATCAGAGCCGTTGCTTGGTATCTATCATCCCCTACGCCACCCAATGGAGTAAAGAAACTATATGGACCTAGAACTATATGGATCAAAGGAGCTATATGGAGCAAAGGGACTATATGGAAAAAACGGAAAGAACGATGAAAGAGGAGTCGAAACTATGTGGAGCAAAAGAACTATTTGGAGCACAGGAACTGTATGGAGTAAAGGAATTATATGGAGCAAAGGAGCTATATGGAAAAAAACGAAAAAAAGAACTATGAACGAGAGAGATTCAAAGGAACTATGTAGGAGTCGAAACTATATGGAGCAAAGGAACTGTATGGAGTAAAGGAACTATATGGACCTAGGTAGGAGTCGGAACTATGTCTAGCAAAAGAACTATTTGGAGCAAAGGAATTGTATGGAGTAAAGGAACTATATGGAGCAAAGGAATTATATGGAGCAAAGGAACTGTATTAAAAAGGGAACGAGAAAGATCGATCCGCTAAGTGAACTAGATTGTCCAACTCTACGCATATGTATTTTCCAAATTATTTCGATATAAATGTTAAATACAATATAGGTAGGTAATAACCATGGAATATACTATATGGGTCTTATAGATTTCGTTTATACATAGGAGACTTTTCATAGGGTTTTCCGTAGCGTGTTATCTATCGAAGAATATATACAAATCGGCCATCGATAACATAAGTGACGGCATCTATGCATTCAAAATCTAGATAATATTAGGCCATATATAAAACATTATTGAATTGATCCTTTAGATACATTATTGTTATTAGCACTTTCTTTCTTTCTACCTTCCGAATGTCTCCTATATTTTATTGTCCTTAGAAATTTTAGTAATAATGTCTACTATAAATTAGTTTATAACATAATTTGTCGATAATTTCCAAGTAGTTTTATGATTACAACTGTCACATAAATTTTATGACGTAACATTTATGGACCATTCTCGTCACCATCGCCGCCAGCATGCAACGCAATAATTTTTTAGAACCAATCAAACATTCCAATTTTTATTTGTGCAAAATAAAGGAGGGCAAAGTAACACAAACGTTTATTCAAATGTTTTCATTACACAACAAATTTCTCTTTTGATTAACTCTTTGGCAAGGGGGCAGCAGGATTGTCAGGACACTGTGGCATAATAAAACACAAGCAAAACACCAACAAAACTGCAATGATTTTCTTTTATGATGGACAATTGTCACATAAATTTGTGTGTGTGGTTCGAGAGGGCTTGAAGACAATTTCAACTCAATAAAAACAAAACCACACACGTACTTACATATCGTACTATTATTCGACTGGTGGGGATTAACATAAATTAAATTTTATTTCATTGACATTTCATCAATGAATAGTAATAAAACATCTTTTGTTTTGTTTTTACAACTCACTTTGAAAATAATATGAGGAGTCGAGGGCGGTTGATTTCGATTGAAATCCCTTTAGGATTGCATTTGTCCGCCCTTTCCGTCATAGGATAAACATAAAATAATCATAATGAACACCATTTGTCATGAATGTCGTATAGTGTGTCACACTCTCAGTTAAAGACGACAAGGACTAAAATAAATATTAGTAAATCATAAAAAATGTCGAATAGACTTTTCCAAAAATGCGTTTCCATGTAGCAAATATTTAATGGCCAAAAAATCAAGCAACCACATTGAGTAAATAGGTGGTAAATGGTACACAAACACACACACATAAAGATATTTATTTGGGCCAAAAAAAGAAAAGCATAACACCATTGGCCTAAAAATACGAACACAAATCCCCAGATGAAGAAAATTGAATGTTGTTAACATTGCGATAAAAATCAATCAACTATAAAATATGTCTGTCTGTCCGCCCGTCCATTCATCCATTCGACTACGTGCCATTCCAACAATTTACTTAACTTTGTTAACATTTTGTTGGCCACAAAAAATATGGGTCTTTGTAGCCATTTATTTACGGGGTGTGGTCGTTACGCAAATGGTGGGGGTGGTGTGGATTATTCTTGTTGTACTATTTTTATGGATCCACGCCATAGATTTTCCCTGGGCATTAATATTTACTTGTATTCCGTATAATGTTACACATTTTGTGGTGTTTTTTATTCTCCCCAATTATTTTTTATTTGGTTGAATTGTGGCTCTGCATAATTTATTTTTTAAGGAATATCATTGGCCATTTACCAGCTATCAATGATTTAGTTTCGACTTAATTGAAGCATATCGTGGACATTTATTTTTGGGATTTAGCAGCGTATCTGCATATTTTCCTTTTTTGAAAATTAGGGAACAGTTTCGGAAATGTAAGCAAACAAAATGAAATTCTTAGTTTCCTAGAGAGAGAGTTTTTGGTATTCTTATAAAGATCAAGCGGCACTAATAAAAGAACATGTTATAATAGTATATATAAGTCAGGGTGCGAATGATAAATCAGGTTGCGGAGAATGATTAAAGTACACTCTTTCTCGCGAATGCTCACGGCGAGAATTCGAATGTTTTTCAATTTATCGCGAACGAACAATAAAATTTCGCTGCAAGCGTCGTCGATTCATTCATTCGCGAGCATTCATTGCTGAAGAACATTCCTTTGAAAAACTCAAAAACAAGTTCGCGAATGCTCGCCAGTACTGTTAAAAACAACTACAAACAACCATATCATAAAACCAGAGAGCGGAGTAGTATAGTCGGACGGGGCCGACCATACGATACCCTACACAACTACGACGGAGTTCTAACATTCTAAAGAACTTTATTCCGAGCCTGGGAAATATTACGTGACATTTGCACCCTCTTGCTCGATTAGAGGTCAATAGCACATCTTCCATACACTGACATATTTTCCGAATATTACTAATATTCAGTACAGCCCTTCTTATTACTTGTCCAGATTGACTTCAGCGTGGGTTGTGTGGTGATGATCGGCTTATAACTGTGGCCTATATATCGATTCGAAAAATTGCAAACAAATTAAGTTTTCGGTCCACTTCATCCCAAAATTATTATCTGATCATCACCGAAAATTACAAGCGCTGTCCTTGACCATAACTGTAACCCCATGGAAAATGTCAAATCGGTCAGCGTTATATTTCCGTCCTCCAGTGTGGTAAGGGTTATTATATGTTATTTGAATACGTAAGCACCTGTAACTATTTAAGTGTAACTCCCACATCCGAGAACATACGACAATATAATTGGTATCAATTTAAAGGTCAGCCGCTCCTCTTGAATATACTATCAACTTCTCGGGTCTATGTCCTTTAGGAGTAAATATATACGCCATAGATTCCAAATTTTGTCATTTTTCACACAAAAGTCAGGATCCATTTGACCCGCTAAACATTGACCGATCTTTATCAAAACATGCATGCCTTTTCTTTGGCCCGATCCCCTTCTACATGTAAAATTGCACGATGTTCGGGCGATAATTGCGGCCACTGGAGCGACCAGAAAATCAGACAAAAATTAAGTTTTTTGTCCATTTCATCCCCTAAATATTAACCAATCTTTACCAAAAACAATACGGCCCTTCATTGACCAGAACCCATTCTACACACAAAATTTCGTGAAGATTGGACCATAACTGTGGCCTGTATCGCGTTTACAAATTATAATGGACAGACGGACGGACGGACACACATGTCTAGATCGACTCAGCTAGACGAGATATGACGATCGGTATACTTAAAGGTGGGTCTAGGACCGATATTTCGCGGCGTTACAAACTCTTGGGGCTGCACAAAGCTATAAAACCCTGACAACATAGTTGTGTAGGGTATAACAAGTAAACACACACAACGAATAAGAATACACATGTCCAACAACTATTGAGTTCAGGAACGTGTGTTGTTATTGTTGTTGCTGTTTTGAGTATATTCGAGAATTTGGGAAAGTTTGTATTCATTCGTGAGTGTGTCGCGAATGTTCGAACTGTACGAAAAATTCACGAAAGATAAAATTTCGCTCCAAGCGTCGTCGATTTATTCTTTCGCGAGCATTTGTTGTTGAAGAACATTCTTTTGAAAAACCCAAAAAAAACAAATGTTCGCAAATGCTCGCGAGCACTGTTAAAAACAACAACAAACAAAAATACCATAGAAAAAGTAAACCACACACAACGAAAGAATGTGAGTGTAGCAGAAAGTGTGTTGAATAACAAAACAATTGTCCAACAACTAATGAGTTCACGAACGTTTGTTGTTATTGTTGTTGCTGTTCTGAGCATTCGCGAGAATTCGGGAATGTTTGTTTTCATTCGTGAGAGAATGTCAGAAAGAATTTCAACTACCAAACGAAACGAACGAACGTTGTTGTGTGCTCTCGCTCGTTTGATATGTGTGTGCGAACATTCTTTGGCGAATGCTCGTTTGGTAAAGAATTTTTCGGCATAAATTCATTGGTGAAATGAGCACAAAACGTGTATTTTAATTCATTCACGAACGAATTTTTGCGCACCCTGGTATAAGTATACACGCCGTTATCTGCAGCCGACCCGAGTTGTTTATACCATTCATAATGTGATGGACATTCAAAATACCTAAATCGATCGATTATACCGTGGTAAGGTAGAAAACGAAAAACCATACTACAGACGCTCCGTATGAAAAATTGGGGCTAGATACGGTAAAAGAAATGTCCGAAGCTCTCAAAATACCGAAAATTGGCAGTACTGTTTTATGTGGACCATACGAAAACGTGGACGGGTGTTATTATTTTTTGGTAGAAAGATTTAACACCCGATGAGAACCCAAAATATGAAATTAGAGACAAATCGGTTGGTAAATATTCTCAAAATGCCTACTTATGTGATGTACATTTTATGTGGTATCTAGAATTTTCGGTAGGGAGATTTTGTACCCAACGAATATCCAAAGAATTACATCACATCCAATTTAATTAACAAATGTGCCCAATTTCCCAAAAATATGAAATTTAGAAGTTACCGTTATAGGGGGAATAAGACTCATAGAGTCTTCTTAAAAAAATACTGGCCTTAAGGAAGACACAGAATACCGACTATGAGTATTCAATTTATAAGGCCCTTCTCAGTCTTTCGTTTATACAGAGTATCTTTTATAGATACGCCTATACATTTTCAATAATAAAATGGTTTTCCATAAGACCACCAAGGTGTCTTATAATAAAATAAAGTAATAAAATACTTTTAATGTAATCTATCGGAATGCCTCCAAGGATCTATGTACGAATGTCGCTATATTCTTCTATACGACATTTCTGATATGCGAGAATTGAAAAAGAAGTCACCAGGTGACGGTATTCGAAATTTTTGGGGAATTTGGCTACGTTTTTCAATCAAATGCGCTATAATGTTGAGTTTTCATTGTGTGACACATCATCTCACCAAAAAGTTTCTGTATTGTTAACTTCTTATGATAGCTTCAATATAACGGCACTTCCAAATATTCGGAATTTTGGGGACTTTTGTCACATTTTTAAACCTAATTGGCTTCAATATGGTACTTTGAATATTCATTGGGCCCTATAGTCCCCATTTAACGTTACCCCCAAATATTCAGTGGTACTTTGAATATTCATTGGGTCCCATAGTCCCCATTTAACGGTACCCCCAAATATTCAGCGTTTTGAGGAGTTTGGGTAAATTTTAAACCAAATTACCTATAATTTAGTAGTTTGAATTTTTATTGGGTGGCAAATCTTTCTACTATTTATTTCAAATTTATTTATAATGGATAATTATACCTTCAGCATTATGGCTAATGAGGGTGTATACACTTTAACACGGTGAAAATGTGCCTCAGTGTCGTTCTAGACCCCATGTTTCTTTGGACCAAATCCGTTTCAGAAAATTTAGATTTCATCCAAACTTTGCCCATCTTATTATTTCTCCAAACATAGTTCAAATTCGAAGATGGGGAAAATCGGTCCAATCCTTCTGGAACCTCCACACAGAGACTAGGTCTAAATGCGGCTATAGTTCATTATCGAACCTTACGTTCTAATTTTTTATCTCGCTATCCTCCGCAGGAGAAATGATTACAACAGAGTTTTAGAACCAAACTCAAAATGCGGGACAAATCAGATAACTTTTTTAATATAAAAAAGGGGTTATATGGGGACTACCCCAAAAAGGGGGCAAATATCAAAAATTTTAGGTAGGGAGATTTGTTACCATATACGACTAAAATTGGGGGTACCCTTATATGGGGGCTATCCGAAAAAATGGACCTATACTCATAATTTTTTGTGAAGAGATTTGCTGCGCAATAAGAACTCAAAGTACCAAATTTCAGCGAATTCAGTTGAAAAACGCGCTCAAGAACCCCAAAATACCGAAAATTGGGGGTACCCTTATATGAGGGCTACCCGAAAAAATGGACCTATATTTATAATTTTTTTGTGGAGAGATTTGATACCCAATAATAACTCAAAGTACTAAATTACAGCCAATTCGGTAATAAAATGCGGTCAAAACCCCTCCAAAACTGAAAATTGGGAGGTACCGTTATATGGGGGCTACCAGAAAAAGTGGACCTAAAGTTATAATTTTTAGTTAAGAAATTTGGTATCCAAAAAGAGCCCATTTTACCAAATTTCAGCGAATTTGGTTGAAAAACGCGATCAAGAACCCCAAAATACTGAAAATTTGGGGCTACCCTTATATAGGAGGTATATCTAAACGTGGACCGATAAAGCCCATCTTCGAACTTGACCTGCCTGCAGACAAAAGACGACTCTATGCAAAATTTTGGCGATCTATCTCAATTCGTTTAGACGCTGGAGTGATTACAACAGACAGGCGGACATGCTTAGATCGTCATAGAATTTTACGCTGATCAAGAATATATATACTTTAAAGGGTCGGAAATGATTATTTCGATGCGTTACAAACGGAAAAACAAAACTAATATGATTGAAAGTCGTCTTGATAGTTAAAGACAAAAATTAAAAGGTCAGAAAATCGACTTTTTGGTCAGCAGCTACGTAACCCTATCTCCCCCTCTCCCACTACTAGCTGTTTGTTATTTTTACCGACTTTCCACTTACTCGATTGTGTGATTTAGATACTGTTACTGACCTCTGCATTGTGTTATAAAATTCGCATATGCATTTTCCAAATTACTTCGATATAAATGAAGCAATTGTTGGTACGAACAGCAATGAGGCAAGTCAAGAACATGTTAGGTAAATAAAAATAAACGAGACGAGACTCAACGAACTGTTTATATTATATACGATTTTTTTTCTGGAAATTCATCTTTGGATATGTTTTTCAGTGTCGAATGATATAAAAAATGATAGCATGAAGAGGTAATTGAATAGTATTGCCTAGGCTAGAATCAAGAATAACTCCATGGTCTGCTATAAGACTTTTGTGGGTGCAAAAGTGAAAAAAAAAACAGTGAAGTTCCGCCATGGTAAAACACCGATATTTGACAATTTTTGACTATTGTAAGTCTAGGATTAGGAAATTGCATTTAAATGCATTCCAAAAGAGGCAAGAAATCAATTCACTTAACAAAAAATTACTTATAATACTTACAAAAGCAAGCAATTGTCGGTCATTGATGATATGCAACTGATGAGAAATGATGGCAAATGATTAAAAGTCTTGGGGTTATGTAAAGTTACAATTCAGTGAACAAACTTGCTGGAGTCTGGTCGGTGTGAATAACAATCTATGGAAATTTAAATTACTCCCTCTCCTCCTTGCACAATAGATATATGCAATTCAATTTAGATTCTTTTGAAATAAAATTGCAAGTATTCTGCTATTCATGTGAAGTGCAGGACGTGTGAAGTGGGAACGTAGTCATGCTTATAAATATAGCTCTAAATATTATTGTCAATGAGAAAAGTACAACATTTGTTCTATTTTCAAAATATACGGCGTATTTTTTAGTATTTGAAATACAAAATTAAAATAATTGGTTATAGATTTCGAATGCTATAATTTCCCACCAGACTGTTTGCATTGCAATTGCAAAATACATATCATCTCGATTTGATTGGCCCGAAATGGTTATGTATTGATAGCATCTATGACTTTACGGAAATTCCATACATGCTGAAGTCGAAGATGAAGTGTGAAAAGTCAAGTTTGTTAAAAGTTTATTGGAACTTTGTGGAAAACCTCCCCCATCCCCCCTTCGAAAATATTTCCGCATAATAATGATATGTGTGTTCGATGCTTCTTCTCTTCTTTAACATTCAAAGAAACATGGGATGGGGTTAGTACGTTTGTGTGCATATCCAACATAAGACGGCAATTTACAGTGAAACGCATTTCTATCCATACACGCATTTTAACTTCCCACTGGGATTTTGAAACACAAATCGCATTATTTTATATTGGAAAAAATACTCAAACATTTAACTGTAAATACAAGTAAAAAAGTTTCATATAGGGGATGTATTTTAATCAAAAAGTTGATCATTTTCGGGCTTGATCTAGGTTTCGTAAAAGTAATACGTTTTGAAAAGCTTGTATAAAATCGGACATTCCATTCTCATGATACTGGATTAACAAATATTCATTTTGTTGGGAAAGTACCAGAAGGGTCTCATCTTCGAACTTGGTCTGTATAAGGGTAAACACACTACGATGTGATAACACTGCTGTGGACGATTTTTTGCTGCATATTCCTATTTCCCCATTACACTACTGAATCATAAAATCAACTTTCCCATCCCCGCCAACCATACATGTGAGTAATATTAGAAAACAATTCTTAACATAAAATTCTTACCTGGCCCATTTCCATACTCCCTCGAGAGCAAACGAGATCAGAAGAAGCTAATCAGCCAATCAGCCATATCGATCATAATTAAAATGTAAGTACCATTTAGTACCTTTGTTCTCTTATACTCATATGGTATGTATTTCCAAAACTACCTTCATATCTCAATCTAGCTCTATACTAAATTTGGTCCCAATTATTACCTTTTGTACTCTTGTAATACTTTTTTCCAAAATTAATTCCAAATTTCAGGATTCTACCTCTATTGATTCCCTTAAATACTAATTGTATCAAATTTAGTATAATTTACGCATTAATGCAAATTTCCATAACTATCTACATCATACAATCCAACAGAAATCATATTTCCCAAATTCAGGATTTCTGTTCACCAAATTTGCTACTATTTAGTACACAAAAGTACGACTTTCTAAAATGTCCAACATTCCCAAATCTACACTTCAACAGCAATCTTAATTTTAAATTTCAGGATTCCAGCCCACCTAATTTCAAATTGTGTTAAATTTACAACACATAAATACAAATTTACACTGCCGGTTCAACTAAATTGAAATTGTATCAAATTTAGTACCATATAGTATTCATTGGTGCTAATTTCCAAAACTTTATAACTAACTACAAATTTCAGGATTCCAGCTTTATCGTAACTTTATGGGTCCGATTAAAATCAAATTGTACTAAATTTTGTACTATTTAGTACACATAATCATTTTCAAAACAACCAGCAATGCTGTGGTAATCTTATTTTCATATTTCAGTGTTCCAGCTCTCTTTGACTTTTTGGCTATGCCATTTTATTTAATATTTACATATTAGGATAATTAGCTAAACCTTACATTAATCTATAAATAAACATGCTTAATGTGTACTAGCCTACTTTAAATCTTAACATAATAGTGCAACAGCGTGCTGTATACCCAACTTCCTTACTTAAATATACATATAAAATCATCCTATGCCCCCGAGATTTATTAAAAAAGGGCGATGTAAAACTTAACCTAACTTAGAAATATCTTAAAACTACTTTAAAACCAGTGAGCGGTGCAGTATAGTCGGACGGGGCCGACCATATGATACCCTACACAACTTCCATGAAAATCTAACATTCTATGGTTCTATATTCTGAGATAGGGCAATATTTCGTGATATTTGCACACTTTTGACTGACTAGAGGTCAGAAAATGTTACTAATAATTAGTATAGCCCCTCTAATTACATGTTCAGATTCCCTTCACCGTTGGTTGTATTGTGATGTTCGGCTTTCGACTCGAAAAGTACAAATTTCGGCCCACTTCATCCGAAAAGTTATTATCTGATCATCACATAACATTTTAGGAGTTGTCCTTGACCATAACTAGAACCTCATTGAACATTTCAAAGTGATCAGCGCTATATTTCCGCCCTCCAGTGTGGTAATAGGTTACTAAATAAAATATGACTACGTAAGCACCTGTAAATATTTAAGTGTAACTCCCGCATCCGAGTACCTACGACAATATAATTGGTATCATTTTGGATGTACTGTCAACTTCTCGCGTCTATGTCCTTCAGTGGTAAGTATACACGCTATAGAATACAAATTTTGTCATTTTTCACACAAAAGTTAGGGTCTATTTGACCCGCTAAATATTGACCGATCTTTATCAAAGCAGACATGTCTTTTCTTTGGCCCGATCCTCTTCTCCATGTAAAATTTCACGATGTTCGGGCCATAATTGCGGCCTCTTGAGCGACCAGAAAAACCGACAAAAATTTAGTATTTGGTCCATTTCATTCCCTAAATATTAACCAATCTTTACCAAAAACAATAGGGGTCTTCATTGGCCAGAATCCATCCTACACGCAAAATTTCGTGAAGATTGGTCCATAACTGTGGCCTGTATCGTGTTTACAAATTATAATGGAAAGACGGGCAGACGGATGGACGGGCACACATGTCTAGATCGACTCAGCTAGTCGAGATATGACGATCGGTACACTTAAAGGTGGGTCTAGGACCAATGTTTTTCGCCGTGACAAACTCTAGGGGCTGCACAAAGCTATAATACCCTGACAACATAGTTGTATAGGGTATAACTATGGTACGCACAATTTTGAGGGGGAGAAAACTTAAGCTAGCGCCACATGGAGCATCAGCGACCACCAAGCCTTGGCCTCTCCTTCCTCCGCGCAGATGTGCTTAAAGGTGGGCCAAAATGCCCTCAAAATGCGTTCCAATGTCCCCGAATTCCGGCGGCATCTTGCTGACTACCCGAGGATGTCTAGCTGTGCTCCAGAAGGAGCGGGAGCCGGACCACTACCGGCTGTTGAGGGGGCCTTTGGCGAAGAGCGCCCCGAGCAGCATCAGCGTACGATATCCCCGTACGCAAAGAGGAAAGGTACTCAGACCTTGCTGACTCCTTCGCCTCCTTCTCGGTCTTCCTCTGCTGCCTATTGGCGAGGATAGCCATCCTTTTAGGGCAGGGCAGCGAGCCGGCAGAGTGGCATTCAGTGCCACAGTTCACGCACTTCATCACCGCGCGTGGCTTATCCGCATTCGGGGCTTCCTTGGCCTTCCCCGGAGCCTCGCACATGTTGCTGGCATGAGGACCAGCACACTTAACACACACTGCGGAGGCATTCCGCAGTTGGCAGCGATGTGACCAAAGCGCTGGCAGTTGAAGCACTGGGTCACTCCTTTACGGGCATCCTTCCGTACCTTCAGGCTGCTGTTGAACAGCCGCTTGATGGCGTACACGCGGAAGATATCGGTTTGCCTGTCAAACCGCACCAACCACTTATCCGCAGCGATGTTGATGAAACTCCGGATATGTACCGGAAATCCCAGACCGCTGAGTTCCGCCATCGAGGATGACGCTGTACGGCAGACGGTCCTTCGGAGTGTGGGTATGGTGCTTATACCCACGTTGCTCCAGCATGGCTTTCACTTTGTCGAAAGCCTACAAATTCCGCACCCTCACGGAGTTGACTCCCTTACGGACCATCGTAAGGGTGAACTCCCTGGAGTCGATGGTAGACCGCAGAATCGCCGTCATTTCCTTCACTCCAATGTCGTAGGTGGTGATGGATGGATGGTGGCACTGCCGAGCTGCCCACTCTACCGCCGTTCGCCTGGCCAGATGCACCTCCAGCCGATGTCGCACTCGCCAGGTCCGCCTTCTTCCCCGGTCCTTTCCCTCCAGTAGCCTTGGCTCCGGCCTTCGCTGCAGTCGATGTAGACGGGACCTTAGCAACCGTCTTCGCCGCCGCAGATGTTGAAGGACCGTCCGTCCCTTCCACCTCCATCGACGAGTCCAGGTCACAAGCTGCATATACAGCCGCCCTCAGATTCGCCGCTTCCAACTGCGCCATTGAGCGCGCGTTGCTTTCCGTCAGGGATGAAACCTTGTCCTCGAGCATGTCGATGGTCCCATTTAGGTTCTTTACCGTGTTGTCTAACCTGAAGATTTGGAAGTTGTTGGCCTCCTCACATCCGCAGGTAACATTCCTCCTCTTGCGGTTCTCATTCAACCGCTCGCTGCTGCTTGCGTAGCTATCGTCGTCTGATGAGCTACACGACGAATCCTCCTCTTGTGTGCGCCTCCCAGGTAGCTGGCCTTCCATAGTAGGTTTTCCACTTCACTTTTTATTCACTTAAACACTTTTCACTTTTCCGCTGTAGGTATATTCACGTTGACGATCAGAACACAACTGATGATCGATCAATCGATGCAACTTTGCACTAAAAGTCACCCCAAATTTAAAGATTTTAGTTTCGTGTGGGCTTTGATGAATCGTTAAGTCAGTCAGTCAATCACTTTACTCTTTTACTAAAATTGGTGCCCTCCACCAAAGACTCGGAATGCGAAACTACAGCACCTTTGACTGGAAAATTCGGCTTCAAATTTCCAAAAACCTAGAATAGGTCGGGGCAATATGAAAACATGAACCTTTATTGATAAATGTTCCTCAGAACTCGGAATGTTAAACTACATCCCCATTAACTGGAACATGTACAGCGTGACCGTTGTGCCACTAAAGTATCAATTTTAAAAACTTTTTTTTTCGGCCTTGCCACTCTTGTGCCACTTTTTTTATTTTGATACAAAATGTGTCACTTTTTGAAATTTTGTGCAACTTCTTCCTATATTTTGCCACTTTGTTTTAAAATGCTCGTACACGAAGATATTTACTAAGGAAATATTCATGTGGACCGTTTTTATACCCTCCACCATAGTATGGAGGGTATATTAATTTTGTCATTCCGTTTGTAACTCATCGAAATATTCATTTCCGACCCTATAAAGTATATATATTCTTGATCCGGGTAAAATTCTATGACGATTTAAGAATGTCCCTCTGTCTGTTGTTATCACTCTAGCGTCTAAACGAATAGAGATAGATCGCCAAAATTTTGCATAGAGTCGTCTTTTGTCTGCAGGCAGGTCAAGTTCGATGATGGGCTACATCAGTCCACGTTTAGGCATAGCTCCCATATAAGGGTACCCCCAAATTTTCGGTATTTTGAGGTTCTTGAACGCGTTTTTCAACTGAATTCGCTGAAATTTGGTACTTTGAGTTCTTATTGGGTAGCAAATCACTCTACTAAAAAGTATAAATATAGGTCAATTTTTTCGGATAGCCTCCATATAAGGGTACCCACAAATTTTCGGTATTTTGGGGTTCTTGAGCGCGTTTACAACTGAATTCGCTGAAATTTGGTACATTGGGTTTTTATTGGGTACTAAATTACTCAAATAAAAATTATAAATATCGGTCCACTTTTCTGGTAGCCCCATATAACGGTAACCCCAAATTTTCGGTATTTTGGGGGTTCTGATCGTATTTTTCGACGGAATTGCCTGTAATTTAGTACTTCGAGATCTTATTGGGTAGCAAATCTATCGACTAAAAGTTATAAATAAAGGTCCATTTTTTCGGTTACCCCCATGTAAGGGTACCCCCCAATTTTCGGTATTTTGGGGTTCTTGAGCGCGTTTTTTAACCGAATTCGCTGAAATTTGGTACTTTGAGTTCTTATTGGGTAATAAATCTCTCCACTAAAAATTATAAATATAGGTTAATTTTTTCTGGTAGTCCCCATATAAGGGTACCCCAAATTTTCTATTTTTTGAGGTTCTTGAGCACGTTTTTCAACCGAATTTGCTGAAATTTGGCATTTGGTAGTCGTATATGGTAGCAAATCTCCCCGCCAAAAATTATTAATATTTTCCCCCTTTTAGGGGTAGTCCACATATAACCCGCTTTTTTATATTAAAATAGTTATCTGATTTGTTCCGTGTATTGGGGTTGTGTCCCCATTCTATTCTACCATAATATGGGGGGTAGTCGTTACTGGGAATAGTTAGTTTTTAACCTAAAAATATTGTGGAAATAAACTCAACCCTGACAATAATGAAATATATCGACAGACATTTAGGCATCTCCTCCATATAATGATACCTCCTGAAGGAAAGAATTGAAATAACAAATTATTGAAAATTGTGTTTAAAATAGCATTTACCGGTCATTAATTAGGCATATTCCTCATCTAATGATGTCCCCAAATATTCACTTCTTCCTACCCTATGTAATCAATATGGGTCCCCTTTAGGCATAGCCTACATAACTTTATAATCAAAATTACAGAATACTCTACAATGCGTTATCAGTATCGGTCCACATGTTGGAGCTTTCAGATTTTAGGAAAAATCCTCACTAAAAATTGTTCAAATTTGTATTTGGTGTACATTATGGTTTATAAATGTGTTTTGGTATATTCCCTATATTTTCATTTCAAATACCTGTCAGTATACCTATGGTGGAGGGTATCCAAAGTTCGGCCCGGCCGAACTTAACGCTTTTTAAACTTGTTTCAATTGTTTTTGTCGAAATTATTTCGAAACTATCTATTATAATTTTTACATCCTGTGGTACAGGGAATTGTTATTGTGCATTTGATGACATACGGAAAGTATTTTTGTAACCCAAATGAAGGTAACAGTAATTATCCGAATGATGCAATATAGTACGTCTCATTTGTTTAGCCTATCCAAATTGTTGAGAATCGGTGAAGATTAGTTACCGAGGCAAAATTTTCCATTGGGAATCGAATAAAGTCTACAATGACTTTTCATGGGATGTATTCTTGTGATGAGAATAATGTAGATTTTGTTAAAATCGTCTCAAATATTGAAATATTTGAACAAAAGACTCAGCTTTTGTCCGATTTTAAAATTTGTAAGCACCGTCCATATATAATTTCATCAGATTTCATGTTAATATGTAGCAAAACAGTGTACCACTTTTTGTGCCACCTTTTGAAAAGATTTGTGCCACATTTTTCCAAAAAATTATACTTTCTGTGATACTTTTAGTGGTCACGCTGAACATGTAGTTAAAATTCATTTCGTAAAATGTAATGAATTTTATTTACTTCTAGCGATCATTATATTTTAGTGGAATTGTGTGGGTACATATTTCACTTTGGTTGATCTCACAAGCTTTGTTCAAATATATGACATATGGCAACACTTATTTCTCTTACTGATGTCAAACTTCAGTTTGAGATTTATTTTCTTTTCAATCGGGAGCTTACCGTGTTTTTTTGTGATTTTGTGTGAATAAACGGGAATTTTATGATTATAAAAAGTTATCAGAAACAAGGAGCAGGGATAATATTTAAACAAAATTCAAAATTTTTATTGAAACTAAAGTAATTGTGAAGAAAAAAGTATTTTAAGTTTTGCCAAATTGCAGTTGAAGTGTGTTTTTATTACCACATGAAGTTAGTGGTGAATAGAAAATGTAAACAAATAATATCTGTGAGAGCGAAAGAGATATAAAAGCATTGAGCGAGAGAATCAAATAGATCAAGTGAGTGAGTAATAACTGCAACAAATGTAAACACGAATATATTTTAAAAGAGAAAAAAAAAAGAAAAGTCAAAGTGTTATTGAATTGCGATGTTTATTTTTAGAGTTTTCATAAAATTTATTAAAAAAAATATTTAAATTTGAAATTTTTTAATAATAAAATAATGAAAATGTACTTTTAATATTTTATTTTTTAATCTGCCTTTAACCAAGTGTAATTAAATTTTAGTTGTGTTTTGTATTTTTGAAGAAATTGGGAGTGGTGGATAAAATGAAGACTGATGAAGAAATGAATCAAGCAGTAAGGAAGTAAACATGGAAGAGGAAGAAGATGAGGTAAGTAATCAAATATTCTGTTTACGGCTTCATTATAAATTTCTACTTTTAGTTACCCATATTCTTTATTCAAAAAACATTTCATTTAAGAATTTAAAGACATTGAAATACTTTTATCCTAGAGTGTAGCAAAAAGCAACCAAGCATTCATTTCGCATTGTTACTCAAAACTTTTACAAACAATGTGCCAAAATATCCATTCGTACACATATCGACGGACATGTTTCACTACTCCACAAACTTCGCCCAGCAACACCATGCAAATCCAATTCAATAGCATCTAATAGACACTTTATTAGGAATATTCAGAGCGTGATCTCCATTTCGTAACGAAAGCTTTTTCAATTCTTGTGTCTGTTCTTGCAATTTTTGTTGGAGTCGTAGTTGTTGTTGCTGCTGACGGTCGTCTCATCAATTTGTGCATAATTTTCGGGTAGCAATTTGTAACTTTTCGACATTTGGGGAATTTGAACAATTCTTGTTTTCATTTCGACAAACACACACACACACAAAACATGGTAAGGCAAATCGAAGTGGAAGAAGAATGAAGAGCTAGGAAGTTCTAAAGAAGTGGATAGTGAATGGGGTTAAAAGCAATGAATTTTGATTGTCATATGATAATGATGTGACAATAGTGATACAATAACAACTACCAAAGTTGTTTACTAATTGAAACAGGTAGACAAATTGCTTAAATTATGATAGATAATTATTGCCAGGCCATTGTGGTTCAATGAAAGATCGTTTATATTCTATTTGATTGATTTTTAAATGATGGAGGAAATAGGTATCATAATATGGGCGGCCAGGGTATTATCTTGATGAATGATTACAAAGGACTATCAAAGCGTGAATTAAAAAACAAATATTAGGTTGGGGAAAAAGAAATTCATTCTTTCTGGCTGTACTGATAGATTTCTCGTAAAGTATCGATCAAACAATTTCAGATTTATGCTCGATGGAAGGGTGACATTTCGCAGTAAAAAAAATATTTTGCTTTTTTAATTGGTGCATTCAATTGTCAGTTACAGCGTGTTAAACTTGGAAGTGAACAAAGAGAAAATTCGGTACATTTTACAGTTTTTCTTTGACAAAGACGCAAATGCAAGCAAAGCGACTAATATTGTGTGTTTATGGTTCCGATACTGTAACAGCCAATTATCTGCAATTTTGGTTTCGTAGATTCCGTTCAGGAATTTTTGATGTTAAAGATGCATCTCATTCTCTCAAGGACTATAAAGAATATTTTTTCAAGGATTATCAAAGCGCGTATTTGTAAAAAAAAAATCTTGTAAGGACACTCAAGGACTATCAAGGGGAGTATTTTTAAAGAAATTATTTTCTGAAGGACTATCAGGGTTTGGATTTAAAAAAATATATTTTTTCAAAGACTATCAAGTGGTGGATTTTTAAAAAATTATTTTCTCAAGGCTTGGATTTAAAAAGAATATTTTAATTTTCTCAAGGCTTGGATTTTAAAAAAATATTTTCTCAAGGCGAGGATTTAAACCAGTAAGGGAAGTAGTAAAGTCGGACTGGGCCGACTATATAAGATACCTTTCACCACTTTGGGTATATTCAACATATGTATCCTAACAGACGACGCGTTTTTGTTATATATATATATATATATATATATATCTGTACCGATTTCAGGGAAACTTGCCAAAGACTAATTTATTTTACTTCAGTACGTTGTGCCAATCGGCCTAGCTATGGATCTTTTCACGAAGCTTAGCAACATCATTCTAGATTTAATTCTGTACCCAATACCAAAATTCGTGCAAATCGAATGACATATACGGATTTTGGTGTACCAATTACATAAAATCTATAAAAAAGGCTATATCTAAGTCTGAACCGATTTTCACGAAACTTAGCACACGTCATTCTAGCCTTAATTCAGTACGCTATAACAAATTTCGTGCAAATCGAATGATTTTCAGATACTTTGGTGCACCAATTACATAAAATCGGATGGAAATATATATGGAACCTATAGGGTGTGGATTTAAAAAAAAAACTATTTTTTTCAAGGACTATCAAGGGGATTTTTAAAAAATTATTTTCTCAAGGCTTGGTTTTAAGAAAATATTTTCGCAAGGCGAGGATTTAAACCACTAAGGAAAGTAGTATAGTCGAACTGGGTCGACTATATGATACCCTTCACAACTTATATCTGTACCGATTTCAGGGAAACTTGCCAGACTCTAATTTATTTTACTTCAGTACGTTGTGTCAATCGGCCTAGCTATGGATCTTTTCACGAAGCTTAGGAACATCATTCTAGACTTAATTCAGTACCCTATACGAAAATTCGTACAAATCGAATGATATATACGGATTTTGATGCACCAATTACATAAAATCGGACGAAAATGTATATGGGAGCTATATCAAAATCTGAACCGATTTTGACGAAACTTAGCACATGTCATTCTAGTCTTAATTCAGTGCGCTATAACAATTTTCGTGCAAATAGAATGATTCTCAGAGACATTGGTGCACCAATTACCTAAAATCGGATGAAAATATATATAGAACCTTTGCACACATCATTCTAGACTTAATTCAGTACGCTTTGCCAAAATTCGTGCAAATAAAAACATTTCCAGGGACTTTAGTGGACTTTTTACCTAAAATGGGATGAAACTATATATGGGAGCTATATCTAAATCTGAAACGATTTTCACGAAACTTGGCACACATCATTCTAGATTTAATTTAGTACGATATGCCAAATTTCGTGCAAATCGAAAGATATATAGGGACTTTGGTACACAATTTACCTTAAATCGTACGAAACTATATATGGGAGCTATATCTAAATCTGAACCGATTTTTCCCAATTTCAATAGGGTTCGTTTCATCCAATTCGGATCATAAATGCGACCTGTACTTTGTTAACAATTTAACATGGACAGACGGACATGCATAAATCGACTCAGAAAGTGATTCTATGCATATTCTCATAAGGAACTATGGGTCTATCTCGATTATTTTTGCCTGTTACAAACATATGCACAAAGACATAATACTTTGTACCACAGTGTGGTGAAGGGTATAAAAAATATATTTTCTTAGGGAAGAGTTTTTAAAAGTATGTTCTCAAGGCGAGGAGTTTTAAAATATTTGTTCAAAGACTATCAAGGTGTATTTATACCCTACACAACTATGTTGTCAGGGTATTATTGTTTTGATAAAGATCGGCCAATATTTAGGGGGTCAAATGAACCCCGACTTTTGTGTGAAAATTTACAAAATTTGTATTGCATGGCGTATATATCAACTCCCGAAGGACATAGACCCGAGAAGTTGAAAGTATATTCAAGAGGAGTGGTTGGCCTTTAAATGGATACCAATTATTTGGTCGTATGTACTTGGATGTGGGACTTACACTTAAATATTTACAGGTTCTTACGTATTCAGATATTATTTAGTAACCCATTATGACACTAGAGGGCGGAAATATAGCTCTGTATGGTCAAGTACAACGCTTATAATTTTCGCTGATGATCAGATAATAATGGATAATGGACCGAGAACTTAATTTTTTGTATTATTTCGAGTCGATCTATAGGCCACAATTGAAGGACAACCCACGGTGAAGGGAATATTGCCAAGAAATTAGAAGGGTTGTTCTGAATATTAGTAATATTGGTTGACCTTTAAGCGGTCAAGAGTGTGGAAATATATCGAAATATTGCCCATGCTCAGAATATAGAACCACAGAAACTTAAATTTTCGTGGAAGTTGTGTAGGGAATCATATGGTCGGCCCCGTCCGACTATACTGCTCCACTCACTGGTTTTTTTATTAATTTTTTAACTGATTATTAAATGAACGTGATATTTTAACAAATATTTGTTCTCAAAATTAATCAAGGAGAAGATATTGATTTATTGATTATCGTTAGAAATATTTTCTGAAGAACTATTAGGGCGTGAATTATTTTAAAAGAAATATTTTCTCAAGTGTAGATAGGCGTCGATATGAAAAAATTATTTTTTTTTTTTTCAAAACAAAATTTCATTCCAATAAAAGTTTTCATTTTGATTTAAGAATCGTTTTGTTTTAAATTCCTTTTGAAATTTTCTTTCTCAGTGACAAAAAAAAAAAAAAAAAAAAAAAAAAACAAATCCAAGAGTAAAATGTTATATTAATTTTAAAATTTTATCCGCATTTTCAGTTTTCTTTTAATTCCTTTCCACATATGTATGTACAGGGTGGCCCAAAAAAGACTGAAGGATTAAAAATAACTGTATTTTTTGTTTTTTTATTTTCTTTTTATTTTTTATATTTTTAAATATTTAATTCATTGAAATGTTTTACATTTATAACTTCTCTCAAATGGTGTCCATTTCCTTGCAAGCAAAAATTACAGCCTCCATGAATGCTTCATTGCGCACAGATCGACCTCTTCCTCTTCCTGGAAGATCTGACACTCTTCCATATGTATTCCTCAAAACGGGAGACTAAGTTCCTGATCATGTTGTGACTGGGTACTATTCGGACATTAAAATGACGACGATAATTTCGTTGAGTTGTAATAATTGACCTTCCAGAAAAATAATAAAATTCAACGATTTTGACGCGTTTCTGCACATCATATGTAGCCATGATTTATCTCCAAAAACCAGTAAATATCCTGCAAAAGACAAAAATAAAAAATTATTAAAAACAAAAAAATATAACCATTTTAAATCCTTCAGTCTTTTTTGCGCCATCCTGTACTACGTACGTCTGTTCAAATTTTGCCAAGTTATTTAAGCTAAAGTGTCAACAACACAGCCATAGTAGTACCACTACCATCAGCTTTTAGTTGGTTAAGCTCAGTACTAACTTGACCATTAAATGTAGTCAATTTAGTAGACAAACATCATGGTAGCCACATCCTCCACCCTCTAGCCCTGGTCTTAGCACTCTTTCATTTCAAAGAGTTTTGCTATCATTCCGAAAATTTCCCTTCGTTAAGGAGTTGCAAATGCAAACATTCGACAGTGTCCACTGAGAGTGTGTGAGCGAACGAACGAACGAGTGAGTGAGACTCATGTTTATTTAAACATTCCCTAAAGTGTAATTAATATGTAAATGATCGTCTACAAATCAAATTGCAGGATATGTACATTAACAAGAATCAAAAAGGGAATGAGTTTGTGTGTGTGAGTATGCGTGTAATACTTGTCAATGGGTAGGACAAACACATTTTGATTAATGTAAGATGTGATATATTGAGTCTGGAGGTTATTCGCAAGACAATGACAAGAAATTTGGGTAGGATTGTATAGGTATATTTCAAGAACTAAAAACGCCGTTAAAACATAGCGTAATATTAATAATTTTTGGTACGTATATGTTATACCCAAATTAGAGTCAATTTTTTTTTTTTTGTAAATCGACATCGAAATTTATTCTGATCTATAATATTTAAGCACTATAGAGTTTCCTACGAATATTTCGAGATGTTGCAGAGGAATTTCTTTTTGGAAATTAGTAATCCTCACAAACATAAATATTAATTTGCAATCTTACATAGAAATATTTAACTTGCTTAAAATGTCCTTGTTGCAGATATTGTGGATCAAATTATTTCTGTATCAGTGAACTTTTCTCCACTTTTCCAGGACTCAGTTTTTAGTTCTGTTTTTGCTCTTAATTATATTTTCCGCCACAATTAAACCCCAACCCGTTTAAATACCAATACCAACTTATTATTTGTTCCTTCCATTATTTGTCTCCGGTTTTCTTCCAATGAAAACCATATAGCGTATTCCCTGAATCCTTATCATTGTTTTTGTTGTTCTTACTGCTGCTGTTTATTTGTCATTGTCGTTGAGTAATTGGGGATGGCATCAAAAGTATATTTTATTTTGTAACGACTGTTCATTTGGAATACAAATGCGTTGAAAATGTTTTGTAATTTTCCTCAAAATGTCGAAGATTGAAATTAATTACTCCCCCTTGGATGTCACGACGGGAATGTGGTGTTTGTGTGTGGCTCTTTCACTTCAACGAGGATGTTTCAGTATTCATTGTAGCTTCTTCTGCTGTTTATTCCCATTTGATTGTCTTTCTCTCAGCATTTATGTGTGTATGTATCAGTATGTACGGTCATTGGGTGGTATGACTGTCGCTGGCTGCTGGTAATGATGTTTTCACTTTTGCCCTCTCTGTCCGTCCGTCCGTTCGTCTGCCTGATGTTGATGGTTAATTTCCAAAATGAGCAACAAAAAGTTAAACGGGTTGTTGATGTGCGTAATTAAAATTTACTAATTGGATCATTTGTGAGCGGTTTCGAAATGGTATTCACAACAATTGTCATTTGGTAGACACCAGGGTATGGTGGGGTATAATACGATTGTATATACAGAAGAAGACTCCATATTAAAAACATTATTTTATTATCTAAAAAATCTTAAAAATATTTATTTCAAAACATATTTTTGAAGAGAATTTTTGTAAAAAAATTTATGTTTTCTAAATATAATTTCTGCGTGGATTTTTTAAAAAATATTTTTTCAATGTATAATATAGGCTTGGATTTATAAATATGTTTATTTATGATCCAATATAGGCGTTGGATTTTCTAAAATAGTCTTTTTTCCAAGGTGGATTACCCTACACAACTATGTTGTTAGGCTATTATAGCTTTGTGCAGAGTGTCCCAAGAGTTTGCAACGCCGCGAAATATTGGTCCTAGACCCACCATTAAGTTTACCGATCATCTTAACTCGACTAGCTGAGTCGATCTAGACATGTGTGTCCGTTCGTCCGTCGGTCCATAATAATTTGTTAACACGATACAGACCACAGTTATGGACCAATCTTCACGAAATTTTTCATGTAGGAAGAGTTTTGGCCAATGAAGACCCCTATTGTTTTCGGTAAAGATCGCTTAATATTTAGGGGATGATATGGACAAAATATTTAATTTTTTCGGTTTTTCTGGTCGCTTTAGAGGCAGCAAATATGACCGAACATCGCGAAATTTTACATGGAGAAGAGGATTAGACCAGAGAATATGCATGTCTGCTTTGATAAAGATCGGTGATTATTTAGCGGGTCAAATGGACCATGATTTTTGTGTGAAAAATGACAAAATTTCTATGGCGTATATATTTACTCGCGAAGCATATAGACCCGCGAAGTTGAGAGTGTTTCCAAGAGGAATGGTTGACCTTCAAAATGACTCCAATTACATTGTCGTATGTGGGAGTTACACACAAATATTTACAGGAGCTTACGTATTCAGATATTATTTAGTAACCCATTACCTCATTAGGGGACGGAAATTTAGCGATGATCCTTTTAAAATTTTCAATGAAGTTCCAATTATGGTCAAAGACAACGCCTATAATTTTCGATGACGATCTGATTTTTTGGGATGAAGTGGACCGGAAACTTAATTTTTTGTGTGTTTTCTAGTCGAATATAGGCGAACATCACAACTCAACCCACCGTGAAGGGTAAATATTTGAGGTAAATATTGCATCAAAGTCCCTATATATCCTTCAATTTGCACGAAAGTTGGCATCATGTACTGAATTAAGTCTAGAAAAATGTGTGTTAAATTTCGTGAGAATCGGTTAACATTTAGATATAGCTCACATATACATTTTTGTCCGATTTGAGGTAAATAGTGCACCAAAGTCCGTATATATCCCTCGATTTGCACGAAATTCGGCATAGCGTACTAAATTAAGTCTAGAATGATGTGTGCAGAGTTTCGTGAAAATCGGTTCAAATTTAGATATAACCCCCATATATATTTTCGTCCGATTTAAGGTAAATAGTGCACCAAAGTCCCTATATATCCTTCGATTTGCACGAAATTTGGCATAATGTACTGAATTAAGTCTAGAACGATGTGTGTTGAATTTCGTGAAAATCGTTTCAGGTATAAATATAGCTCCCATATATATTTTCGCCCGATTTAGGTAAATAGTGCATCAAAGTCCCTATATATCCTTCGATTTGCACGAAATTTGGCACAGCGTACTAAATTAAGTCTAGAATGATGTGTGCAGAGTTTCGTGAAAATCGGTTCAAATTTAGATATAGCTCCCATATATATTTTCGTCCGATTTGAGGTAAATAGTGGACCAAAGCCTCCATATATCCTTCGATTTGCACGATATTCGGCAAAGCGTACTCAATAAAGTCTAGAACGATGTGTGGTAAATTTATGGTCAAGGACAACGCCTATAATTTTTGCTGATGATCAGATAATAATTTTGGGATGAAGAGGACCGAAAACTATTTGTTGTGTTTTTTTTCGATTTAATATGTAGGCTACAATTATAAGCCTAACATCACAACACAACCCACCGTGAAGGGAATACGGACAAGTAATTAGAAGGGTTGTACTGAATATTGGTAATATTCGGAAAATATGTCAGTGTAAGGAAGAGGTGCAGGTGACCTGTAATTGGCACGAAGTTGCAAATATTACGGAATAAAAATCCGCAGAAAGATAGAGTTCTGTGGTAGTTGTGTAGGGTATCGTATGGTCGACCTCGTCCGACTATACTACTCCGCTCACTGTTTTAAAATCTTTTTTTTTTCATGCTATAATAAAGGCGTGTATTTTTAAAAAATATTTTTTTCAAGCTATAATTTTTTAAATAATTTGTTTCAAGTTGTTTCTACTGTATTTAAATTAAAATACATAAATATATCGTCAATTAAGGAAAACATAAGCAAACGTTTCTCCGTGTGTGTATGTCATTGTATATCAATGACAATCTTCATCACCCAAAAATACAACACCATGGTCATCAGCAGGCAACATTGGCATCACCGCCACCGTCATCATCATCATCCTTGCGGCATTTTGCGTTTATCGTCATCAGCAGCGCAATCATTGTTTTATGTACTCATCAGCAAAAATATTCCTTTCGTAAATTTACACAGCCACAAACAACATGCGAAAGTAGCCATTTGCTGCAAGACTTTCGAAAACTGATTCAGTCTGTTAAGCAAGTCAACTCTATCTTTAATTTGGAAAACACCAGCAACCACCCACCCCGATGGCTGTTGCTCTGTCATCAGTTGGTGGTGGTTGAACGGAGCTGTAGCATCCACCACCCACAACCCAGTTGCCAGCCATTAACGTTCTCAAATACCAATGGCCAGTCAGTCAGTCGGAGTGGGTGGGTGGTTTGGTGGCAGCATGACTGGCTGATTCAGTCCTTCAGTCATTAAACATTTTGAAAACGTATTAAAACACCCCATCATTGCCTTAATTAAGAGCCATAAAAGGACATTTACTTGTATTTGTGAGACGCATTTGTAAGTGCTGCTGCTCCAAATAAAAATCCATATTTACAGACACTAAATGCCACGATTACGAGTGAATGAATGAATGGCTGTTCGGATGGTAGGTTGTTTGGTCGGATGGATGAAAGGACAAAGGACATTATAATGGACTAGGAATGAAATGATTGGGGCATTTCATTCATTATGGCTCAACTGAAAAGTGTTGCTTTAATTTTCTTGCCAAATAAAATGATCCAGCAAACAACACGGCCAAGAACAACACCAACAACAACAAGACCACGAATTGTATGGAATTAAGTGTACTTTACTCGTACGTTGAGTACATGTTAAAATGCCGGAGGTTGATAATACGGCAGTCTTCGTTCGTTATGGGCTGGCTTAATGTTTAATTGTCTATTTGGTATATTGTAGGCCGATTAAGGACAGACATTTTGTTTCTCCCTTTTATTCTTTATATCAATTTCCAAGTATTTATTTATTTCAATGATGTGGAAATGGTAGGAGTTGTTATCTCAGGGAGGGAGGAATTGGAGTTCGGTAGAAGGAAGTGCTGATAATTAGCACAATGTATTTTATTATATATTTAAGTTTATTTATAATGCTGGTTAATTTGTATTTTGTGGTTGTTAAATTGTCTACGGGTTGTTGCGGGTGATTTAAATAATATCCAACGGAATTGAATAATGTAATCTAGACTTAATCTTTCCAATTTTGGACTGACATTTTTAAAGAATTATGGCTGGTGTTATCAGTAATGTTCTTCAAACGACCAATAAGGCGTGGATTTTTAGAAATAAAATGTTTTGAAGTGTGCGTTTTTAAATAATATTTTGCAAACGTAAACCAGTAAGGAAAGTAGTAAAGTCGGACTGGGCCGACTATATGATACCCTTCACCACTTTAGGGGTATTCTACATATGTATCCGAAAAGACGACGACGTTTTGAATTAATTTTGACATGGAATTGAACGAACTTAAATATGTCATTTTTATGTCTTTCTGGAATCTATGCTAAATTTCATTTCATTTAGGCAAGTTTGGTGTCGTTTGCGCATCATGAATAAGGAATTATATATGGACGCTATGCTATATCCATATCTGACGCGATTTTGAAGAAAACTTGCCAAAGATTAATTTATATTAATTTCAATACGTTGGGACAATCGGCCTAGTTGTGGATCTTTAGTGCACAATTTACTTTAAATCGGACGGAAATATATATATATATATATATATAGGAGGTGTACACATCATTCTAGACTTAATTCAATACGATATGCCAAAATTCGTGTAAAATCAAATGATTTTCAGAGACTTTGGGCGAAACTATGTGTGGAAGCTTTATCTAAATCTGAACCGATTTTCATGAAACTTAGCACACATCATTCTAGACTTAATTTAGTACGCTATACCAAAATTCATGCCAATCAAAAGATTAACAGGGACTTTGGTGCACCATTTACCTAAAATCGGGCAAAACTATATATGGATGCTATATCTAAATTTCAACCGATTTTCACGAAACTTGGCACACGTCATTGTAGACTTAATTCAATACGCTATGCCACAATTCGTGAAAATCAAAAGATTAGCAGGGACTTTGGTGCACCATTTACCAAAAATCGGGCGAAACTATATATGGAAGCTATATCTAAATCTCAACCGATTTTCACGAAACTTAGCACACGTCATTCTAGACTTAATTCAATACGCTTTGCCAAAATTCGTGCAAATCAAATGATTTTCAGGGACTTTGGTGCACCATTTACCTAAAATCGGACGAAACTATATATGGGAGCTATATCTAAATCTGAATCGATTTTCACGAAACTTTGCACACATTATTCTAGACCTAATTCAGTAGGCTATACCAAATTTCGTGCAAATCGAAAGATATATAGGGACCTTGAGGCACCATTTACCTTAAATATGGCGAAACTATATATGGGAACTATATCTAAATCTGCATCGATTTTCACGAAACTTAGCACACATTATTCTAGACCTAATTCAGTAGGCTATACCAAATATCGTGGAAATTGAAAGATATATAGGGACTTTGGTACACCATTTACCTTAAATCGGACGAAACTATATATGGGAGTTATATCTAAATCTGAACCGATTTTCCCCAATTTCAATAGGGTTCGTCCTTGAGCCAAATAAGTGACACGTGCCAAATTTCATCCAAATCGGATCATAAATGCGTCCTGTACTTTGTTCAAAAAATTACATGGACGGACGGACAGACGGAAATGCATAAATCGACTCAAAAAGTGAATCTATGCATATTCTCAAAAGGAACCATGGGTCTATCTCGATAATTTTTGCCTGTTACAAACATATGCACAAAGACATAATACCCTGTACCACAGTGTGGTGAAGGGTATAAACAAATTAAGCGAGGGTTTTTCTAAATATTTATTGGTTGGGTCAATAGAGTTGAGAACATGTTTGTAATATATGTTCATAATACTTTTTCAATGTATAATACAAACGTGAATTTTTTAATCATATTTTTTCAATCTGTAATACAGGAGTGGATATTTCAAAAATATATATTCAAGCTTTAATACAGGCTTGGATATTTCAAAAATATATTTTCAAGTTTTAATACAGGCGCCGGATTTTTTAAATTTATTTTCATGGTATAATACAGACGTGGATTTTAAAAAATATATATGCATTAAAAACCAGTGAGCGGAACTGTATAGTCGGACGGGGCCGAGCATATGATACACTACAAAACTTACACCAAAATCTAACTTCCTGTGGTACTACATTCTGAGATTGGGAAGTATTTCGCGATATTTGCACCCTCTTGATAGATATTACTAGTATTCAGTACATCTCTTCTAATTACTTATCCAGATTCCCTTCACTGTTGGCCGTGTTGTGATGCTCGGATCGAAAAAACACAAAAAATTAAGTTTTCGGTCCACTTCATCCCAAAATTATCTGATTATCACCAAAAATTAAAGGCGTTGTCCTTGACCATACATGGATCATCGTGGAAAATTTCAAAGCAATCAGCGCTGTATTTCCGCCCTCTAGTGTGGTAATAGGTTACTAAATATATCTGAATACGTAAGCACCTGTAAATATTCAAGTGTAATTCCCACATCCGAGTACATACGACAATATATTTGGTATCAACTTCTTTGATCAAATATATATTCATATTTTATAATTTTTCACGCAAAAGTTAGCCCGATCTTTGATCCCGTTCTCCATGTAAAATTTCGCGATGCTCGGGCCATAATTGCGGCCTCTGGAGAGACCAGAAAAACGGACAAAAATTAAGTATTTGATCCATCTCATCCCCAAATATTAACCGATTTTTAACAAAAACAATAGGGGTCTTCATTGTCCAGAACCCATTCTACATGCAACATTTCGTGAAGATTGGCTCATAACTGTGGCCTGTATCGTGTTTACTAATTATAATGGACAGGTGGACGGACGGACACACATGTCTAGATCGACTCAGCTAGTCGAGATATGACGATCGGTATACTTAAAGGTGATTCAAGGAACAATATTTCGCGGCGTTACAAACATTTGGGGCTGCACAAAGCTATAATACCCTGACAACATAGACTTTTTAAAAATATGTTTTGAAGTATAATACAGGCCTGGATTAAAAAAAATAATGGTATAATACAGACGTGAATTTTTTAGAAAAAAATTTCAATGTTTTATACAGGTGTGGATTTTTTAGAAATATGTTTTTCAAGTTATTGTATAAGAGTGGATTTTTTTTAAATATTTTGTTTCAATGTGTATTCAGCTTTTTCAAAACATGTTTCTTACGCCTTCAAGAAAACATGATGTCATTGTTTGTTTTCTTAATATTTATATGCAGTAATTTGTTTAATGACATTAGCATTTCCATCCTTTAACACAACAAAAAACAACAATGGCGAAAAAATCTATTATCCTTACAATCATCAACTTAAGTGCAAATGCCAGTTAAAAAATTAAACGCAAACGATACTACTACCCCTCCTATGCACCTCCATACCAATTGTCATTAAAGGACATTGAAATTGTGATTTATATTTATGGCCCATTGTCATAATAATAACACAAATACAACACAGATTACAGTATCGTCTTAAGCTAATATCCAACAACAACTAAAATAAAAAAAACGAGGAAACACACACAACAATCAAAAGAAATCCCGACATTATGTCAAATAGTGTTAAGATGTCACACTGGACACAGTGTACGTAAATTATATAAGTAAATTATAAATAATTTATGTTCAAATTAAAGCAGTAAAGAAAGTAGTAAATTCGGGCTGGGCCGACTATATGATACCCTTCACCACTTTGGGTATATTCTACATATACATATTTATAAGTGAACCGAATAACATAAATCTATACACATGCCTTTCTGCAAATTCCACTTCATTCGGACAGATTTTGAGTCGTTTATATAAGACACATTTATGTAAATTCATTTATAGCACACTTGATACACGCTATTTGGTATGCCGCGCTGATCAAAGTTTAAATACCACAACGACATTCTACATACATCAATTTGATTTGTTGATTCAGTACGCCATGCCAAATTTCTTCAAAATCGAAGGATATATAGGCTACAACATTTACATTAAATTGGACGAGATTATATATGGGAGATATATCTAAAGCTGAACCGATTTTTACGAAACTTTACAGCCATAATTCTACACTCAATTCAGTGCGCTATGCCAAAATTCTTTGGACCTTAAAACATATTTAAAAAAAATCTGAAAAAATATTTTTATTTAATTCGAGGCTATAGTGGACCTATATAGGACATTGAAAAAATAGTTTTAAATAGTCCACGCCTTTGGTGGACTTTGAAAACATATATAAAAAAATGCCACCTTGAAAATATTTTTATGAAATCCACGCTCATGTTGAACATTGAAAAATATAAATAAGAAATGGACCTTAGAAAATATTAAAAAAATCTTGCTCATACTTTATTTGTGGATAGTGTAGTACATCAGTCAAAAATGTGTGTGTATGCTTGTCTCTAAAAAATAGATATAGCCAATAAAAAATCATAAGCACGCATTCAAATCTGACAGTAGAAAAATGTCAAACTACACTAAGGGAATCCCTTGTGTATTCATGTGTGTGTGTGTGTGAGAATATGTCTTCAAAAGGGATGGAGCCTTCTTGAGCTTGATTTTGTTTCCGTTGTCATATTACTACAATATTTTCTCATACACCCTGTCAATGTATTTGTATTTACATTTCGCTTATGTGTATGTGTGTGCGGATATGCCTATGCCTTTTTGAAATTTCTCAAAAAGGATAAGCATTTAACTTTTTTTTTTCTAGTATTTGTTTATGGTAGAAGAATCTGTACAAGTTATTTTACACATGTTCACATTTAGAATTGTCTTCTTATGTCCCGTCCCTTCCATTTCCACTCTGCTTTGTTTTTTGATATACGTTTATTTTGTTTTTCTTTTCGTTTGTGGTGTTTTTTAAGAAGAAATCCAAACAAAAAAACAAAATCACAATCATAATATGTACGCATACATACGAAGTGCAGACATACATAGACAATGTGACATCAGAGGACTAATGACATGAATTGCAGGATGATGCTGATGATTGGGGTTGTATTTATGGTACGTGATATTTAGATGAAATAAAGTATGACATGTCATATTTGTATCACAAAATGTAAATATTAAGTCCTTGAGATGTTTCACACACACAAAAACATAACATGATGAAAGAGTGTTTTGATTTAGAATATAAATCTACTAAAATAGCAGGGGTGAAGAGCAGTGTTGCCAATTTAGCACTTTTAGTGCTAGATTTAGCACTTTTTAAACTCGTTTAGCACCAAAAAAATTGATCTAGCACCTAGCACTTTTTTTAGCATTTTTTATTTTTCAGTAATTTTTTATAATTTTTGTTTCATCCCAACAAATTTTCCCGTTTTTATACCCTCCTCCATAGTATGGAGGTTATATTAATTTTGTTTTTCCGTTTGTAACACGTCGAAATAATCATTCCGGCCCTATAAAGTATATATATTCTTGATCAGAGTAAAATTCTATGACGATATAGCCATGTCCGTCTGTCTGTTGTAATCACTTTAGCGTCTAAAAGAATGGAGATAGATCGCCAAAATTTTGCATAGAGTCGTCTTTTGTCTGCAGGCAGGTCAAGTTCGAAGATGGTCCACGTTTAGGCATAGCTCCCATATAAGGGTACCCCCAAATTTTCGGTATTTTGGGGTTCTTGAGCGCGTTTTTCAACCGAATTTGCTTAAATTTGGGTTCTTATTGGGTACTTAATATATCCACAAAATATTATAAATATAGGTCCACTTTTTCTGGTAGCCCCCATATAACTGTACCTTCTAATTCGCAGTATTTTGGGGGTTTTGCTTGTATTTTTCCGCCGAATTAGCTGTAATTTAGTATTTTGGGTTCTTAATAGATACAAAATATCTCCACAAAAATTATGAATATAAGTCCATATTTTCGGATAGCCACCATATAAGGGTACCCCCAATTTTCGGTATTTTGGGGTTCTTGAGCGCGTTTTCCAACCGAATTCGCTGCAATTTGGTATTTTGTAGTCGTATATGGTAACAAATCTCCCAACCGAAAATTATTAATATTCGCCATCTTTTTGGGGTAGTCCCCATATAACCCCCTTTTTATATTAAAATATTTATCTGATTTGAGTGAACCGATATTCCCCATCTTCGAATTTAAACTAAGTTTGGAAAAAATAATAAGATGGGCAAAGTTTGTATGAAATCTAAATTTTCTGAAACGGACTTTGTCCAAAGAAACATGGGTTCTAGAACCAATATTTCGAAAAGGCACATTTTCACCGTGTTAATGTGTAAACACCCTTATTAGCCATAAGGCTGAGGGTATAATTATCCATTAAAATTTTCTGAAATTTGTATTATGGTTTACATAATACAATTTTTGGTATGTTCCCTATATTTTTATTTCTAGTACCTGTCAGCACATCTATGGTGGAGGGAATCCAAAGTTCGGCCCGGAATTTGTGCATAGAGTTATGAATTAAGGCTAGAAAGACGTGTGTTAAATTTCGTGAAAATCGGTTCAGATTTAGATATAGCTCCCATATATATTTTCGTCCGATTTAATGTAAATGGTGCACCAAAGTCCCTATTAATTCATCGATTTGCACAAAAATAGCGAACTGAATTAAGTCTAGAATGATGGGTGGTGAGTTTCGAGAAAATCGGTCCAGATTTCGATATATGTAGCTCCCATATATATTTTCGTCCGATTTTAGGTAAATGGTGCACCAAAGTCCCCACAGGGAGAATCCGAAATACAAAACCGCATATTAGGTTGAAAAATGTGCCCAAAACCTTAAAAAAAATCAAATATTGGGTATGGTGTACACAAAAAAGACCGATATATTTAATTTTCAATACCAAATTTCTTAGGAGTAGTGCAATATATGAGCAAAATTCCAAAGCTCTGTTTTCAATATTGCGACCTCAATCGGATGGACATGGATAAATCGACAATGAGTAGCCTTTAAGAATAAACCGGGTCTCTGATGAATATTTCATTATTACATATTAACAATTTTGTTCACTTAATTTTTTAGCACTTTTTTCTGGCACTTTTTTAAAATTTCTAGCACTTTTTAGCATTTTTTTCAACAAAATCTAGCATTTTTTCTCAACAGAGTTTTGGCAACACTGGTGAAGAGCTATGCTTTATAATTATTTACTTATACCTTATGGACATTACTATATTTACTTGTTTTATTCTTAAAAATAGATTTTATTGGATTGAACTTACTCATAAAGTTGCAATGATGTAGAATACAATTTACTCGGCCCCCTCTCCCTCTCTCTCTCTCTCTCTCCCTCTCTGTCAATTTAAATATTCCATTCATAGCTATTTGTTTGTTCTATTCTTAGTTTTAAAAATTCATTTTAACCAAATTCGACTTCTACAATCAGTTGTTTATGTGACTGACTGGCTGACTGACTGTCAGTATGCTTGTTGGGTGGGTCGTATCACATCTATGGTATCGTTATTTTACCCTCGCTATTTTATTGACTGTTTACATTCATAATTTTAAAATCAATAGAAATTTATACGTTTACCAAGTCAAATCAGTCACGTCAGCGACCCCCTCCGATGGAAATTATGAGGGACATGATTGCTAGCGATATTCTTGTGCAGCAACATTGTATTCTGTCATATCATACCTCGTATTGTAGGTGGCATCGACTGGTGGTTCTTTACTTCAACCGTTACCGTTGCCATCAACATCATAATTGACAATTATTTGCCATAGCTTTGGTTTGAATATTAACAATGGGGAGACCAAATCGGAGTATTTTTTGAACAACTATTATTAAAAAATATTTCAAATTTTAAGCCCGAATACATTTTTATACCAGTAAGGAGAGTAGTAAAGTCGGGTGGGGCCGACTACATGATACCCTTCACCACTTTGGGTATATTCAACAATGAATGTCGAATTCTGCAACCTATACTGAATTTTTCATTTGTTCATATATAGGGTTGCTTCTTACAATGGGAAAAAATAGAAAATATATAGAAACTCTATCCAAATCTGAACCGATTTCAAAATTTTCCACATTTCAAAACTGTGTAAATTGGACGAAATTATATATGTAGAGGCTATATTAATATCTGTACCGATTTCAATGAGAATGGCAGAGATTAACTTATATTAACTACAGTTTATTGTACAAAATTGTGTGGCAATCGGACAAACTTTGGGTCTTTTGTGCACAATTTACATAAAATCAGAAGAAAAAATATATAGGAGCTATATAGAAATCTGAACCGATTTTCAGGAAACTTAACACACATCATTCTAGACTTAATTCATTACGCTATGCCATATTTCGTCCAAATCGAAAGATATATAGGGAATTTGGTACTCTATTTACCTTAAATCGGACGAAAATATATATGAGAGCTATATCTGAACCGATTTTTCCCAATTTCAATAGGGTTCGTCCTTGGGCCGATTAAGTGACCTGTGCCAAATTTCATCCAAATCGGATCAAAAATGCGTCCTGTACTTTGTTAACCAATATACATGGGTGGACGGACAGACGGACATGCATAAATCGACTCAGAAAGTGATTCTATGCATATTCTCAAAAGAAACCATGGGTCTATCTCGGTTATTTTTGAATTTTGTTACAAACATATGCACACCACAGTGTGGTGACGGGTATAAATAGTTGGTGGTACGATCAGGAGTGTCGTAATGCTACTGATATGAAAAACGCAGCGTATAGGGCAACCCTGCGAACAGTAGCAACACGAAATGCGATGGAAAACTATCGGGAAAAAAGGAGAGAGGAGAAACGTCTTTTTAGAAAGAAAGAGTAAGAAAAACGTGAGCGTGAGCAAATCGTGATGTACAGGAGTCAGAATGAAGTCCGAAAATTCTACCAACGGGTAAAACACCAAACCGAAGGCTTTGGTGCAGGCACATCTTCCTGTAGAGATAAAGAAGGAAACATGGTGACAGATATAGACATCGTGCTGAGTATCTGGAAGGAGCAAAAACTTCTAATATCAAATAGTAGCAGTGAAGTTGATACTCCAGAACCAATAATAGATGACGGTATAGAATGTATACCACCAATCCAAGATGAAGTCAGAATATCAATCAATCGATTGAAAACTAATAAAGTTTTTTCAAAGTTTTTTGTGTCCCGTGCACAAAAAAAGGAGACAAGACGATATGTGCCAACTATAGAGGAATACGTCTCCTTCCTATCGCATATGAAGAGCTATCCAGCGTACTGTGTGAACGACTGAAGCCAATGGTCAATGACATTATTAGACCATACCAATGTGGCTTCAGACCTGGCAAATCCACCATTGACCAGATTTTCACTCTGCGCCAAATCCTGGAAAAACCCACGAAAAACACATCGACACATTCCACCTATTCGTCAACTATAAAGCCGCATTCGACAGTCCTATCCGTTCAGAGGTGTATAAAGCCATGTCTGCGTTTGGCATTCCTGCAAAATTAATTCGCCTATGCAGGATAACTTTAACAGGCACAAGAGCCCTTTAATACCGAACGAGACAAGGTGACAGTTTGTCGTGTGATCTTTTTAACATCCTGCTGGAAAAGGTCATACGAGAGGCAAAAGTGAACAGAAATGGCACTCTGTACACCAAACAACACATGTTACTCGCCTACGCCGATGACATCGACATAATGGGTCGAACACTGAGAGCGGTAACAGCCACATTTGAACAAATTGAGAAGGAGTCTGCCAAAGTGGGTCTGGCAGTAAAAGGCGAGAAGACCAAGCTGAAGGTATCAACGCGCAAGACGTTCAGTAGACTCGGACCAACTGTGGAACTTGAGAACTACAGCTTCGAGGTAGTCAAAGATTTTATATACCTTGGTACCGCAATAAATAAAACGAATAAAACGAATGAAATTCGGAGAAGGAAAGTGATGGCCAACCCATGATACTATGGTCTGAGCAAACAACTCAAAAGCAAGGCCACCTCCCGCCACACCACAAACTCACACTCTACAAGACGCTGATACTACCCGTGCTGTTATATGGATCTGAAGCATGGGTACTTACACAAGCAGATGAGGCAGCTCTTTGAGTGTTTGCGAGAAAAAATCACCGAAAGATCTGCGGGCCGATCTGTGTTGACGGTGAATATCGCCGTCGAATGAACCTTGATTTGTACCAGCTATTCTCGGACATCGACATTGTTAGACGTATTGAGCTGCAGCGACTACGTTGGCTAGGTCATGTTGTGAGAATGGATGAAGATGCGCCAGCCCATTTTTTTAAGGCCCCATACAGGATTGGAATGTTTGAAAAATATTTTTTCAAGGTCGTAATTTTTTTTAAAAATATTTTTTGTCCATTATTAATCTTTCAGTTCGGTCACCTTTTCATTCAGGCCAGTTGGGTATTTCGTATTTACCTACCAATTGTCTGTCTGGCTTCCTTCCACATTAATAGCTTATTGTGTGTGTGTGTGGATGGCCAATGGAGGTAGGGAATTATTTAAATTGAATTTATCATCGATGACTTATTTCTCCATAGGCATTAAATAAAGTGGTTGACAGAACCTAATGCCTTGCAAATATTTCAAATGACCAACTGACAATGTGGCGAATTTTAGTTAAAGAAAAAACAAGGAATTTAAAAGCCATGAATATTTTTCATAACTCATGAAATTTGTTTAAATTTAAAGGACTCCACAGGATACAGGTTATGGTCTGATGACAACTTCATTCAACTCAAAAACATTCATCAGTTATAAATCCTAAATAAATAACACGTAACCACAGCCAAAACTTTGTCTAATGACATTGATTTGACATTTCTTCATAAGCCTTAGGTTGTTGTTGGCGTTGTTCGGAGTTCAAATTTATGCGTAACCGTTCCACGTAGATGACATCATAACGAACATGTCAATATTAAAATGGAAATTTTGCGCTAGAGAAAAAAATGTCATCGTCAACAACAACAACATTTTAGTCACCATAACAATAAACAATTTTCATTAACCCTTTTTCCGGATTACGGGAACGAAGGCGAAGGAGGGAAAGAAGCAAAAATGGCTTCCACTACAAGAAAACAAAGTTTGAAAATATGTCGTTATCAGCAGTATGTTTGAACGTGGGACACAAAAGACTCTAGATGCCGATGGACCGATGGAGGATATCAAAAATATTTTTTATTTGTCTTCTCAAAAATAACCTACAATTGCCGTTAACAAAGATATAAATCGTTTTCTTCAGGAATCCTAGAGTTACTATCAATAAATGTATTCCGGCATAACTCAAAAAATTGACCAATGGTGAATTTGCCTTCAGCGTTTCATAATATACTCGACAACTGATTTCATACCCCATAATAAATTTTCCTTCACCTATACCATAAGCTCCATGTTGTGGTATAGTGGATTATTCATTATACCCTTCACCATACTGAGGTACAGGGTATTATCTTTGTGCATATGTTTGTAACAGGCAAAAGGAAACGAGATAGACCCATAGTTCCTTTTGAGAATATGCATAGAATCACTTTCTGAGTCGTTTTATGCATGCCCGTCCGTCCGTCTGTTGGTGTTAAATTGTAAACAAAGTACAGGTCGCATTTATAATCCGATTTGGATGAAATTTAGCACAGCTCATTTGTTTGGCCCCAGGACGAACCCTATTGAAATTGGGAAAAATCGATTCAGATTTAGATATAGCTCCCATATATTTTTATACCCTTCACTACACTGTGGTACAGGCTATTATGTCTTTGTGCATATGTTTGTAACAGGCAAAAGGAAACGAGATAGACACAGGGTTCCTTTTGAGAATATGCATAGAATTACATTTTAAGTCGATTTATGTATGTCCGTCCGTCTGTTGGTGTTAAATTGTAAACAAAGTACAGGTCGCATTTATAATCCGATTTGGATGAAATTTAGCACAGCTCATTTATTTGTCCCAAGGACGAACCCTATTGAAATTGGGAAAAATAGGGTCAGATTTAGATATAGCTCCATTATTTATTTTCGTCCGAATGGTGCACCCAAGTTCCTATATATCTTTCGATTTGCACGAAATTTGGCATAACGTACTGAATTGAGCCTAGAATGATGTCTGCCAAGTTTCGTGAAAATCGGTCCAGATTTAGATATAGCTCCCATATATATTTTCGTCCGATTTCATGTAAATGGTGCACCAAAGTCTCTATATATTTTCCGATTTGCACGAAATTTGGCATAATCTACTAAATTGAGCCTAGAATAATGTCTGCCAAGTTTCGAGAAAATCGGTTCAGATTAAGATATAGCTCCCATACATAGTTTCGGCCGATTTTATGTAAATGTTGCTCCAAAGTCTCTATATATTTTTCGATTTGGACGAAATTTGGCATCACATATTGAACTGAGCCAGGATGATATCTGCCAAGTTTCGAGAAAATCGGTTCAGATTTTGATATAACTCCCATATATAGTTTCGCCCGATTTCATGTAAATGGTGCACCAAAGTCCCTATATATCTTTCGGTTTGCACGAAATTTGGCGTGACGTACTGAATTTATCCTAGAGTGGTGTCTGCTAAGTTTCGAGAAAATCGGTCCAGATGTAGTTATAGCTCCCATATATAGTTTCGCCCGATTTCATGTAAATGGTGCACCAAAGTCCCTATCTATCTTTCGATTTCCACGAAATTTGGCGTGACGTGCTGAATTGATCCTAGAGTGATGTCTGCTAAATTTCGTAAAAATCGGTCCAGATTTAGAAATAGCTCCCATATATAGTTTCTTCGGATTTCATGTAAATGGTGCACCAAAGTGCCTATATATCTTTCGATTTGCACGAAATTTGGCATAACGTACTAAATTGAGCCTAGAGTGATGTCTGAAAAGTTTCGTGAAAATCGGTTCAGATTTAGATATAGCTCCGATATATATTTTCGTCCGATTTAATGTAAATGGTGCACCAAAGTCCCTATATATACTTCGATTTGCACGAAATTTGGCATAGCGTACTGAATTGATGCTGGTGCATCAAACTCCTCATGTTTGTCGGATTGACATGAAATTTTGCACAACTTATAAAATTGAGCATAGAATAATGTAGTTGCGGATGACCTATTGATATTTGTTTGAAGTCGATTTACATACTTTAGTCCCATTGTAACAAACGAATGACATGTTAATGTATGTCGATTCACATTTAGATAAATATCACGTATTTCAGTTCATCCAATTTCATGTTAATAGTCCCGTTTAATATACCCATAGTGGTGAAGGGTATCATATAGTCGGCCCCGTCCAACTTTACTGCTTTCCTTACTGGTTTTAATATATATTTTTTACCACTTTGTAAACAAATAGTTAATTTTTATAGTATGTAATCATATTATTTATTGCAGTTACCTTCTTATGATTTATTATTATTATATATTTTTTTAATTTTATCGTTACTTATTTTCTCTCTAATTGCCTATTATCATTTATTACGTTTTTTTATCTTTTGATTTTTTTCAATTGTTTAATGTTTTCCTAATTAAAATAGCAGCTATCATTAGACGTGGATGATTAAAAGAAAACAAAAAAAAAAACGACCCTCCAACTACTTCAAAAAAAAAAAAAAAAAAACAGAATACAGTGGCAAATGGTATTATCAAACAAGACTCATTACTTCGTTACAAAACATGTTGCTGCATAGACCCAACTGCAACTGTACTCGATATGTTTACACACACATGGCTATACACTGAAAGAAAAAAAGAAGATCAGGACCGTCTGCAGCAAATTTAGAAATTCTTAAGATATATCCTCCACATAACAATGACCTTCAAATTGCGGTAAATTGAGGATTTTATATTCTTGTTCCACATCCACCAAAAATTATCAATTATGATCCAGATTTTGAGGTTTTAGAAATAACTCCTATCAAAAATTTCCAAAAATATCAATACACCTATCGTTGAAATTTTCTATTTCGGGGTTTCAGCGGGTAGCAAGACATTCAGCATAGGCCCACTTCTTTGTTATATTCTCTTTTTCATTAAATCAAAATTTTTAGCCATATTATCCAAAATCATCCGCTGTTCCAGTATACAAATGATAGGGGTACTTAAGATATTTTTTCTTGATTTATTTCGATTAATTTTTTTTCGCAGTGTAAGTGTGTGTGTGTCATATGTCAAGTCATTCATTGTTTACAATTTTTTACCATTGCCACAATAAAAAATTTGACGCATGTCCCAGATAAGGACTCTCATGGAGGGCATTGTCATTCCAGTTCAGGTATTTTATCGATTTTACATCTGTTTATAATTGAAAATGCGGCTACTGGTATCGTGAAATATTTCACCTCTGTTATCTAATTGTAATGAATATAATTACTTCGTTTCAAGAACAGTGTGACAAAATGATCCCATTTATCCAATGAAGATTTTTAGGAGGTATTCCGCAATTTCCCAAGGGTGTCTAGGTGTATAATTTAAAACGTTATATGAGGTATTTAATTCGGGCATTTCTGATATATCTACTATAGAAAACCTACAGGTAGCCTTCATTTAAGCTTAAGCAAATTACTAATCTCACCTATAAAAAAAATGGTCCAATGGAGCTTAACTGTACCTTCTTCCTCTCTTTCATTCTCGATTATAGAATAACCAGTAAGGATAGTAGTAAAGTCGGACTGGGCCGACTATATGATACCCCTCACCACTTTGGGTATATTCTACATATGTATCCTAACAGACGAAGCGTTTTTGTTATATATCTATATCAGTACCGATTTCAGGGAAACTTGCCACAGACTAATTTATATTACTTTTAACGAAACTTTGTACATATCATTCTAGACCTAATTAATTACGCTGTGCCAAATTTCGTACAGATCGAAAGATATTTAGGGACTTTGGCGCACCATTTACATAAAATCGGACGAAAATATATATGGGAGCTATATCTAAATCTGAACCGATTGTCACGAAACTTTGCACACATCCTTCTAGACTTAATTCAGTACGCTATGCCAAAATTCGAGCAATCAAAACATTTCCAGGGACTTTAGCGGATTATTTACCTAAAATCGGGCGAAGCTATATGTGGGAGCTATATCTAAATCTGAACCGATTTTCACACACCATTCTAGACGTAATTCAGTACGCTATGCCAAATTCCGTGCAAATCGAAAGATATATAGGGACTTTGGTACACAATTTATATATATATATATATATATATATATCTGAACCGATTTTCACGAAACTTTGCACACATCATTCTAGACTTAATTCAATACGCTATGCCAAAATTCGAGCAATCAAAACATTTCCAGGGACTTTAGTAGACTATTTATCTAAAATCGGGCAAACCTATATATGGGAGCTATATCTAAATCTGAACCGATTTTCACGAATCTTGGCAAACACCATTCTTGACCTTATTCATTACGCTGTGCCAAATTTCGTGCAAATCGAAATATGTATAGAGACTTTGGTACACAATTTACCTTAAATCGGACGAATCTATATATGGGAGCTATATCTAAATCTGAACCGATTTTCACGAATCTTGGCAAACATCATTCTAGACCTTATTCATTACGCTGTGCCAAATTTCGTGCAAATCGAAAGATATATAGACACTTTGGTACACCATTGTCCTTAAATCGGACGAAAATATATATGGAAGCTATATCTAAATCCAAACCGATTTTTCCCAAATTCAATAGGGTTCGTCCTTGGGCCACAAAAAAAGAGCTGTGCCAAATTTCATTCAATTCGGATCATAAATGCGACCTGTACTTTGTTTACAATTTAACATGGACAGACTGACGGATGGACGGACGGACATGCATAAATCGACTCAGAAAGTGATTCTATGCATATTCTCAAAAGGAACCATGGGTCTATCTCGATTATTTTTGGCTGTTACAAACATATGCACAAAGACAATACACTGTACCACAGTGTGGTGAAGGGTATAAAAAGTATTCGATACTCAGAATTCCTTAATTTTGGAGGGACATTCAAAATCTGTTCTGGATCCACTGTTCTCAATTGTTTTGTCTTCATTTCAGCTTCTACTAGTCACAAAAACGACGGTGAGCAATAACCTTAAGAGTGATATAAATTTGACATGAAAATTGACGCCAATCATGCCATTAGTGTCAACAAATGTGGCAAACAAAATGATGACGGACTGACTGCATGGCATACCTGCCTGTCTACCTACCTCCTCCTAAATGCAGCACAATCTTCTTTAAACAAAACTGCAACGAAAAACGTGAACAGAACAAACAAAAAATAAGAAATTAATAATTTTGTTGTTTTTATTTTTTGTTTTGTTTCAATGTTTACGTTTTATTTGGGGGATTCATTTTTCCCCGTTGAACTATCATAACCAAACGGTAGCTGTCAACCGATGAAATTAAATGCGTTTTTCTCTGTTGTCTTCTTGTTCGGTTAGTATTTGTTCAGAGATAACTTCGATGTATCTGCAGCTCATTTGGTGTTGACGTTCTTCCCTCTCAGATAAGGAATGTGGCTTGAGAAGTGTCATAACCGATATGAAATGATATTAACGATATTGAATCCCTGAATTTACTCCGAACCTATAGTCGCTGTGTTTGCTTTAAAGGTTGCAGTGTGTGTTTTTTTCGTATTATCTTCTTACACAACAAACAAAAGTGAAGAGTTAAATTATCCAAAAATGTAATTATCATTGGTTAATTCTAAAGACATACATACATGCATACCAGTCTGAAATATGTTTCTTATAGAGTTACAGTTGATTGTCCGATTTTTTTGGAGAATATTTATGAATGTGTCATAAATACAATTTTGAAATGTCAATAATATTAAATGTAGCATGAAATTTTATCAGTGATATTTTTCTACTATAAGGTTCGGAGTATAACAGTATGGACGATGACCAATAAGCAATAAATTTATATTCGATTTGTAATTATTGATTCTCATATAAAAATGATACCTCAGATTACTGCGGATTTTTTTCTCTATACCAAAAATGTCATCTGATTATTGTTTTTTTTTTATAGAAAAAAGAGTCTTCACAGTAAGCTGAGTAATTTTTTTTTTAAAGAAAAAAAGAGTCCTCAGTTTATTGAGTAATTTTTTCTATAAAAAAGATTTCTTAGATTACCGAGGGTTTGTTTCTATAGAAAAATGTGACCTCAGATTATTGAAGATTTTTTTCCTATAGAAAATGGAGTCTTAAGCTTATTGATGAAGTTTTTTCTATAGAAAAAGAATTCAGATGACTGAGAAATTTGTCAATAAAAGAATTCATCAGATAACTGAGGATTTTTATACCCTACACAACTATGTTGTCAGGGTATTATAGCTTTGTGGAGCCCCAAAAGTTTGTAACGCCGCGAAATATTGATCCTACACCCACCTTTAAGTATACCGATCGTCATATCTCGACTAGCGAGTCGATCTAGACATGTGTGTCCGTCCGTCCGTCCGTCTGTCCATTATAATTTGTAAACACGATACAGGCCACAGTTATGGACCAATCTTCACGAAATTTTGCATGTAGGATGGGTTCTGGCCAATGAAGATCCCTCTTGTTTTTGGAAAGGAATAATTAACATTTAGGGGATGAAATGGACCAAAAACTTTATTTTTGTCGGTTTTTCTTATCGCTCCAGAGGCCGCAATTATGGCCCAAACACACACTGCATGGAGAAGGGGATTGGGCCAAAGAATAAGCATGGCTGTTTTGATAAAGATCAGTCAATAGTTAGCGGGTCAAATGGACCCTGACTTTTGTGTGAAAAATGACAAAATTTGTATTATATAGCGTATATATTTACCCATGAAGACCAAAGACCCTAAAAGTTGATAGCATATCCAAGAGGAGTGGTTGACCTTTAAATTGATACAAATTATATGGTCGTATGTACTCAGATGTGGGAGTTACACTTAAATATTTACAGGTGCTTACGTACTGAGATACTACTTAGTAACCCATTACCACACTGGAGGGCGGAAATGTAAAGCAGACCGCTATGAATTGATCCATGAGGTTCCAGTAGTGGTCAAGGACAACGACTATAATTTTCGGTGATGATCAGATAATAATTTTGGGATGAAGTGGACCGAAAACTTATTTTTTTCGAGTCGATCTATAGGCCACAATTATAAACCGAACATCACAACACAACCCACGGTCAAGGGAATCAGGACAAGTAATTAGAAGGACTGAACTGAATATTAGTAATATTCGGAAAATATGTCAGTGTAAGTAAGAGTGCTGTTGACCTTTAATCGGGCAAGAGGATGCAACTATCACGAAATATCCGCAGAAAGTTAGATTTCCGGGACAGTTGTGTAGGGTATCGTATGGTCGGCCCCGTCCGACTATACTGCTCCGCTCACTGGTTATGTATAGATTTCTATAGAAAAGAGTCCTCAGATACCTGAGGATTTTTATATTTCTATCAAAAAAATCCTCGGTAAAAAAACCTCGGTAATCTGAGGACTCTTTTTTCTATAGAAAAAAATCCTCAGTTATCGGAGGACTCTTTTTTCTACAGAAAAAAATTCCTCAGTAATCTGAAGATTCTTTTTTCTATAGAAAAAAATCCTCAATAATCTGAGGACTCTTTTTTCTATAGAAAAAATTCCTCAATAACCAGTTTCTCAATTTCTATAGAAAAAAATTCCTCGGTAATCTGAGGACTCTTTTTTCAATAGAAAAAAATCCTCTGCTCTTTTTTCAATAGAAAAAATTCCTCAGTAATCTGAGGACTCTTTTTTCAATAGAAAAAAATCCTCAGTAATCTGAGGACTCTTTTTTCAATAGAAAAAAATTCCTCAGTAATCTGAAGACCCTTTTTTCAATAGAAAAAGAATTCCTCAGAAATCTGAGGACTCTTTTTTCTGTAGAAAAAAATTCCTCAGTAATCTGACGACTCTTTTTTCTATAGAAAAAAAATCCTTAGTAATCTGAGGACTCTTTTTTCTATAGAAAAAATTCCTCAATCTGAGGACTTTTTTTCTATAGAAAGAAAATTCCTCAGTAATCTGAGGACTCTTTTTTCTATAGAAAGAAAATTCCTTAGTAATCTGAGGACTCTTTTTTCGATAGAAAGAAAATTCCACAGTAATCTGAGGACTCTTTTTTCTACAGAAAAAAAATCCTCAGTAATCTGAAGACTCTTTTTTTCTACAGAAAAAAAATCCTCAGTAATCTGAAGACTCTTTTTTTATAGAAAAAAAATTCTGTAATCTGAAAAAATCCTTCTTTTTCTATAGAAAAACATTCCTCTGCAATCTGAGGACCCTTTTTGTTTTTGAAAAAATTCCTTAGTAAATCGAGGACTCTTTTTTCTTTCAGTTATCCGAGGACTATTTTTTATCTGAGATGGGAACAATACTGAAGATTTTTTCTATAGAAAAGAGTGTTCAAAATAAGTCTCCACTTCAATGGTCAGATGTGCTAATGAAAATGAAGAGTATTTTATTTGGAAAATCTTTGACCGAAAAACATTTTTTCTTTTTTAATACGCAATTAATTTTATTTTATAAAAATCGTCTCTCTATTAAGAAAATGTATTCAATTATCATTTAATTAGAAAATTGGGTTAAACCAAAGATAATTGTCCATTAGAGACTATTCACAGTACACTTTTTTATATATTCTATTAACCATTTTAATCAAATTTCTAATTATAATTAGAAAAACAATTATTAATCAGTAATAAGTCTGGTACAAACGTCATTCTATTGCGAGACAATGACAGTGTATTTATGCATATGTGCGTATGTATGTGTACCTTTGGGGGGAAACCAGTGATTAGAATTGAATAACTAATTATTTGGTTACAAAGCAGTAAATTAAAATAAAAGCCAACAAAAGATAATGCTTCATAGATTTATGAATTTATGGCACAAATTGGTTAAAGCAAAGTTATCAGAATTAATTATGATTTCTATTAAAATTTTATGATGGCCAGGAAGCCAGCAAGCCATTAACCGTAATGAATTATATATGAAATTAACTTATTGCTATTGATTAGAATTAAGTTGCTCTATATTATTTGTGGTTGTGTGGAAATCACAATACTTTAAATATAATTTATTGAAATAATGTAAATAAAGTTAAGAATAAAATAGGAATTATTTAAGTTAAATATTACATATCTAGGAATTTTCATGATTTATACCCAAAGAGAACTTGTAATGACTAATTGCTGCAAGAAAAATGTTTTTAATTCTCTAAGAAACCGCAATCCAAATTTCAGTCACTTCGGTGCAAAAATTTATTGAAAACTTGCAAATGGTCATTCTAGAGGTCACAATTATGACCCGAACATCACGGAATTTTACACAGAGAAAGAGATCTGACAAGCATGACTGTTTTGTTAAAGATCGGGTAATATTTAGCGATTCAAATAGACCCAGACTTTTGTATGAAAATTTTCAAAATTTGCATACTATGGGGTATATATTTAAGCCTGAAAGACATATACCCGAGATGTTGATTATATAACCAAGACAGTGGTTGACCTTAAAATTGCTACCCATTATATTGATATACGTACCCGGATACGAGATTTATAATTACACTTTGTTTAGTACTATGCTTACCACTAATATTACCATTAGTGTTTGAGGGCGGAAAGGTAGCACTGATGGCTAGGAAATTTTGCAGGTGGTTCAGGTTATGGTCATGAACTATGCCTTTAATTTGATCAGATGATATTTCGGGTATGAAATAGACCGAAAAAGTTACTTTTGTCTGTTTTCAAGTCGGTCTAGATGCCGCAATTATAAGCCGAGCATCACAAAATTTCCATGGGGAAGGCGATCTGACCAACGAATGCCTGTCACGATAAATAACATCAATATTTAGCGGGTCAAATGATGCAGCAGAGGAACTGTTGACATCTAATCTGTAAAATATAGATAGATAAATATAGATAGTAGTTTTCTAGGGCATATGGTCGACCTCGTCCGCTCCGTTCACTGCTTATACCCTACACAATGTTGTAAGGGTATTATAGCTTTGTGCAGCCCAAGAGTTTGTAACGCCGCGAAATATTGGTCCTAGACCCACCATTAAGTATACCGATCGTCATGTCTCGACTAGCTGAGTCCATCTAGACATGGGTGTCCGTCCGTCTGCCCACTATAATTTGTAAACATGATACAGCCCACAGTTATGGACCAATCGTCACGAAATTTTTTTTGCATGTAGGATGGGTCCTGGCCAATGAAGATCCCTATTGTTTTTGGTAAAGATATGTTAATATTTAGGGGATGAAATGGACCAAGTATTTATTATTTATTTATTTCTTTTTTTTTGTTTTTCTGTTCGCTCCTGAGGCGGCAATTATAGCCCGAACATCGCGAAATTTTACATGGAAAAGGGGTCGGGCCAAAGCATGCCTATTTTGACATAGATCGGTCAATATTTAGCGGGTCAAATATACCCTGACTTGTGTGAAAAATGACAAAATTTGTATTCTACGGCGTATATATTTGCCCTTGAAGGACAAAGACCCGAGAAATTGATAATACATCCAAGAGGAGTGGATGTATTATCAATCAATTATGGAGTGGAACATATAATGTATGTTTTTCTAATAAATAAATGAAAAATATGTATACATTTTTTATTTGAATTTTAAATGGGGTAGGATTGATGACAATAGGTATACAGACATCAACGACTGTACAAACGACAGGGTAAGTGAATCTGTCGTTAACGAAAAGTAGGGAGTTTAGTCGCCGAAGTTGTCGTTAACGACAATATCGCTTACCTTGTCGCCCAAGTTGTCGTGCACAAATACTGCGACACTTGTGTGAAAATTTCGTCAACGATTTCACATTGTTGTCTGCAAAGTGTCTTCAAGGAATTGCCATTGTCTTACACGATTCGTTAATGTTGTCTGCAAGACACTTTCGACTGGGTGACTAATATATAATTACAGTCTTATACAGAATAGAGATTCACTTGAGCATTATAAATTGTTCTTATAAAGAAGTTCAACTGTATCTAACTTCATCTATATATGCCAGAAAATTTAAATTAAATTATGATTTTGTCGGGTGGAATAACTGTACCATCATGTTTGATTAAGAAATTAAATTAAATTCGGTCAAAAACCAAAATGTGGGCCTACTTCCAAGATAATCTGCAAATATGATTTCACTACGGTGGGGGAAATTCGGCTATAATTTTCAAAATACCGAAAATGGGGTGGAAATTTTATATGACGACTATTTCAAAAAATTAACCCATATTGGCATTTCGCGATAAGGATAGAATGTCACTCTATTCGAAGGAATATGTAATAAATTCTACATATTTTTGGTACGGCATAAACTGAAATCCATTTTAATATAATCAGCATTAATTCAAATTATTGTCCCTTAATCCATAATGTAGGCATGTGTAATGAAGTGTTTTGTATTCCATGAAAATGCCCCTTATCATTATAGATGTTTTCCATTTAATTTCACTATCACCGAACAGTAGCTATTATTATAATATACACCTAATTGGTGTAATGGAAATGTCACATATTTTCCTAGGAAATGTATTACTCATTCAATCTGGCAAATATTATCTCTTCGTTTTTGTTGTTTTGTCATCATAAATGGTGTTTAACATTCAATAACTATCGGGGAATGGCGATAAAGAGACCTTTCGCGATAAAACAGAAACCAAAAAGACACATTTAACGTTAATTAATGATGATTTGTTTAGTATCGTTGAAATGCATGTTTTAGTAGATAATTAATTTTACCGATACCACCAGCGCTAACGACAAGGCTCCCCTACTTGTAACATATTCCAGTTTGTGTACACAACACCATTGGCAGGATGGGTGTGGGGTAAACAATGTTCATGTGCCCTTCCTCACAGAGTAGGTGCTTTAATGGCAACACTCGATATCCTAATTAGCGTTCAAACCGCTGCTATCACCAACGAGAATCATTTATAACTTTACCCATAATTTGGATAGAGGTTAATGGTCCTACTCAAACCACCCCTCCGGCACACTTTATTGCGGGACAATAACACAATAAATTTTGCAGATTGTATATCATTGGTAGCAGAAGATTTGTATTTCAATACATGCATAACTCAATTATAGATTTCATAGATTCTCATAGATTATTATTTTATTACAGCAATTTACTGGCCGGAAATGACATTTTTGTATCTCGTTTAAAATTCTTGGTAGTATGGGAAGAAAGAAGTAGGCCGAGAGGACCACTTTGGAGGTTTATGTAGTGTTAGTTTATGCAATGTGTAGAGGGAGCACATTAAATTCGTGGTCATCAGGAGTACAAGGTGAAATGCAAAAATCATTTAGAAAATGCGGCTAGGAACTTTAGAATGACAAAATATCCTATTTTACCGTATTGACATATAATAAAAAGATGCTTGTCAGGAGATAATTTACCCACTGAAATATTAGCCCTATTAGCCATTACAAAGTATAGCCCTATTTTAATAACAAAAATCCCAGCAGAAATGGCAAAAATTCATAAATATTTAAAACTAGCATATGCCCGCAACTATGTTAGCGAATGTAGGAAATATTTAAACATTAACATATTATTTAACATATTATTATTTTATTTTCAAACCAAACTGCATATATCTGAAAAAACAGTCCACACATTAATATGGACCATAAATTAAATTTGAGTAACATTTAGTACAAAATTTCATGATTCGAGCTCTAAAGGTTCACCCAAATCCAAATTTTCCATTTAGCACACAATATTTCGATAAAAACTGCCTATATACGCCCCCCCCCACACAGTGATCCTAAATGCAAGTTTCAGGATTCAAAATGTACCAAATGTAGTACACAGTAGTACTTATTTCCATAATCCCATTCCTACCCCAAACCTACACTCCCACAGTGATCCTAAATCCAAGTTTCAGGCTCTCTATTGAAACTCTAATGGTTCACCCACAATTTAAATTGTACCAAATTTAGTACACAAAACGTACATACCCCAATCCTACACCCCCACACTCATCCTAAATTCAAGTTTCAGGATTCCAACTCTATATGTTCACCCACAATTCAAATTGTACTAAATATAGTACATAGTAGTACCAATTTCCAAATCTTCCTACGTACCCCAATCCTACACCTCCACAGTGTTCCTAAATCAAAATTTCAGGATTCCAACTCTTTCGGTTCACCCACAAATCAAGTCGTACTAAATTTAGTACATAGTAGTACCAATTTCAAAACCTTCCTACATACCCTACATACCCCTCTACAGTGATCCTAAATCAATATTTCTATCGCTTTACTCAAAATTCAAATTGTACCAAATTTAGTACACATTAGTACTAATTTCTAAAACTTCCTACATATCTCAATCTTACACCTCAACAGTGATCCTGGCTCCAAATTTCATGATTCTAGCTCTATTGGTTCTCCTAAAATTAAAATTGTACCAAATTTAGTACCGTTTAGTACACATAAGTTTTATTTTCTGAAACTGAATCCTGACCCCAATCCCACACCCCTACAGTAATCCTAACTTCAAATTTCATTGTTCCCGCTCTATCGGTTCACCTAAATCCAAACTGTACCGATTATAGTACGATTTAGTACTTTTCGTACACAAAAGTAACAAATTTCTAAAACTACGTTCATATCCCAATCCTACATTCCGACGGTACTTTTAATTTCAAATTCTATAATTCCAGCTCGATTTGTATCTCCAAATGAAATTTGTACCAAATATAGTACCATATAGTACTTTTCGTACACATGAGTACACACATCCAAAACCATCTCCTTACATGGACTCTACTTCTCAACCATAATTCATTCCGCTACGCGCTATGTTCAAATGCTATAGAATTGTACCAAATTTAGTACAAAAGTCTAAGTTTTCGGATAGTTATAGTTCGAATTTCCAAAAATCCTTCGGTACATCTATCCTACACTCCATCAACGACCACCAATCAAAATTTCAGAGTTCTAGCTCTACCGGTTCGCCAAATACAAATTGTATCACATTCAGTACTTTTTCAAGATTCTACCTTCAGCCGTTTCGTCTGGGCGCTGATGAATCGTTAAATCAGTCAGTGAGTCAATCACTTTACTCTTTTATTAGTATAGATACTTCATCTGTTTCGCCCGCAATGTTAAGTCCCATTGGAAGAAACACCAACAAAACATAATGTTTCCTAATTGTATTTTGGCAATAAAATATTGTAACGGAAGCATCATTACCATTAGAGATTGACATAAAACCCATTTATTCAATATCCAACCCATTACTTGTTTCGACCAAACTCCCCCTACCACACACACACACAAAACAACAATAACAAGAACCAAATTGAAAACAATATCACTACCCCTCTCATTCACTGATACTGATTTGATAAATGTTTGGTAATATCATTAACAAATTGAATCAGCATCAGTAAAACCCTCTCTTCCCCCCTCCCATAACCTGCATGGCGAACGATTCAAATTTGTAACCATAAACCTCAATAAAATGGAAAATAAAAAAAAAACAAAACAACAACAGCAGAAAAAAATCAAAGTCTATTTCAATAAAAATACCAAATAGTATTCCGAAAAAGGGTGAAACGAAACAACCCTTTGTCTGCCCAACACCCATGAGAACTTCCACCGATACCACCCACCTTCAATGCTAGAAGTCATTTTTTTTCGAACAAAAAAAGAATTACAAGTGTATAACAATTTTTCAAATATTTACAATAGCAAAATGAAGAGCAAAAGGGTTGAAATTGATTGCAAATGATATCGAAATGCGATGACAACAGTGAAGCGATGTCGCCCGCTAAGCCCCCCTTGTCAAAAAGGTATTGAGTAACTTTACTCCAATTTTTTCTTTATTTTTTTTTTTTTTTTGGTTTTGTATCCTCGCCTTCAATTTATTCGTGGTGATTGTTTCCATGATTGATGTTGGTTATGTAAATGACAATAATCCAAATAAAAGAAGAATCATTTTTGAATATGAAACCAATATGGAAGTTATGTTTCGAAAAACAATTGTAGCTTGGGGTGAAAAGGAACGTCAAAATTAACAACAGAAAAAATGAAGTGAAAAAAACAACTTATAGCACAGAGGAGGAGGGAGGATGTAAGGATATATACATTTTTATACTACGTGTCTGTCTTTTGAAATAGCGACAGAGATCGCATTGCTATTAATCCTGAGATGTTTGGATTAGTTTTTGGAACAGCTCTGTTGTAACGGCATCATCACACTGTAGGATAATAACTTCCGATGATATGCATATTAAGTTTAATAGATTGATTAAGAATCGGGTTTGTTATCTAAACATCCGGTTCAAAATTTTGGGATCTAGATATTTCTCCCGCAAATTAATGTTATTACAGTGTTTAATTAATGTACCATTAATTTGAAGGTAAAAATTGAAACGGACGATGCAAATATCTTAATATAGAATTTCTCTTTTTTTGGGTCCCTATAATAAAACCTTATCAATGACGTTTCTGTACAATATTTGGAGGTAAAAAATGTCGTCTTGTGATATTTAGTTTGCGGATCAAGAAAAAAGGGCAGAAAGGGCCAGCAAAAACATATGTTTGACAAAAACATTTTCTGCTTCACCTCAATAAGCTGGATTCAAAAAGAAGATCGATGTTTGGGTGCCACACCAATTAACAGAAAAAAAACAGTAGGGAAAGTAGTAAAGTCGGACGGGGCCGAATATATAATATCCTTCACCACTTTGGCATATTCAACATATGAATCCTAACAGACGTCGATTTTTTGAAGGACCATTAACTAAATGTTTCATTTGGTCAGATATAGGGTTGCTTCTTATGTTATAGTAACTTCAGTTCGTAGAGCAATATTTTGTGCCGATTGGACCCGCCTTGTTGAAGCATTTATATCCTACCTCTAGTTTATACTAACTTCAGTTCGTTGTGCAAAATTTGTGTCGATTTGGCGTTAAATCGGACGAAAATATATATGTAGAAGCTATATTAAAATCTGAACCGATTTCAATGAGACTTGGCAGAGATGAAGAAAATATATATGGAAGCTATATCTAAATCTGGACCGATTTTCAGGAAACTAAACACACATCATTCTAGACCTAATTCATTACGCTATTCCAAATTTCGTGCAAATCGAAAGATATATAGGGACTTTGGTGCACCATTTACATTAAATCGGACGAAAATGTATATATGGGAGCTATATCTAAATCTGGACCGATTTGCAGGAAACTTAACATACATCATTCTAGACCTAATTCCGTACGCTATGCCGAATTTCGCGGAAATCGAAAGATAAATAGGGACTTTGGTACACCATTTACATTAAATCGGACGAATATATGGGAGCTAAATCTAAATTTGGACCGATTTTCAGGAAACTTAACATACATCATTCTAGACCTAATTCCGTACGCTATGCCAAATATCGTGTAAATCGAGAGATGTATAGGACTTTGGTGCACCAATTACATGAAATCGGGCGAAAATATATATGTGAGCTATATCTAAATCGGGTTCGTCATTGAGCCAAATAAGTGATCTATGTCAAATTTCATCCAAATCGGATCATAAATGCGACCTGTACTTTGTTCACAAAAATACATGGACGGGCGGACGGACAGACAGTCATGCGCAAATCGACTCAGAATGTGATTCTATGCATATTTGGTTCAAATCGGACAATCCGAAATTTTGCATGTACGATGGGTTCTGGGCAATGAAGACCCCTATTGTTTTTGGAAAAGATCGGTTAATATTTAGGGGATGAAATGGACCAAAAACTTTATTTTTGTCGGTGTTTCTGGTTGCTCCAGAGGCCGCAATTATGGCCCAAACACATCATGGAGAAGGGGATCGGGCCAAAGAATAAGCATGCCTGTTTTGATAAAGATCGGTCAATATTTAGCGGGTCAAATTGACCCTAATTTTGTGTGAAAAATTACAAAATGTGTATTCTATAGCGTATATATTTACTCCTGAAGGACATAGACCCGAGAAGTTGATAGTATATCCAAGAGGAGTTGTTGACCTTTAAATTGATACCAATTATATTGTCGTAGGTACTCGGAGTTTTACTTAAATATTAACAGGTGCTTACGTATTCATATATTATTTAGTAACCTATAACCACCCTGGAGGGCGGAAATATAGCCCTGATCGCTTTGAAATGTTCCATGAGGTTCCAGTTATGGCCAAGGACAACGCCTAAAACGTTAGGTGATGACCAGATAATAATTTTTCGGATGAAGTGGACCGAAAACTTAATTGTTTGTAATTTTCGAGTCGAAAGCCGTACATCACAACACAACCCACGGTAAAGAGAATCTGGACAGGTAATTAGAGGGGCTGTACTGATTATTAGTAACATTTGTTGACCACTAGACAGTCAAAAGTGTGCAAATATTGCCCAATCTCAGAATATAGAACCATAGAAAGTTAGATTTTCATAGAAATTGTGTAGGGTATCGTATGGTCGGCCCCGTTCGACTATACTGCTCACTGGTTATTTATTTTTGTTTTTATAAAATTACAAGCAAATTCCACCAGCATAATATGTAATGTATTTACTTAATAAACTACCACCACAGAAAATAAAGGTTTTCCACATCTCGATTACCGGTTACTCTCGAAAAAAAACGATAACTTTTCTTCAATAATTCGGATCGGATGGTGTCATACTGTAGGTATGATCGTATCGAAATTGTTTGTCGAATAAAAATCACTCGATATCGAAACTCATAATTTGACCCATGTACAAATCCATTCTACTGTCTTGAAACTAGTACATTACTACAGTAGACCACGGATATAAGAACACCTTATATAAGAAAAACACGGACATAAGAAAAGGTTACCCGCTTATAAGAACAAATGTCTCGATGTTTGGATGTTCTTATATCCGTAGTCTACTGTATATGATATACAAACCAAATGTAATTCCTATAAAATAAAACATTAAAATTATTTATGTATTCGAAATAAATTAATAAAACTTCATCAATTAAAGTAATTCCGAATAGCAAACTTTGAATAGTTACGATTTATTAATTCCCCATTTTAGTAATAAAGAAATTCACATAGATACTCTTGCATGCATACGATATACTAAGCTTCTCAATCGTATGCATACACATGTAGCCATAACAAATATTTCTAAAATTTTCCCCACACCGGTATACACATATACATATTTATCCATGTTTCTATATTTATCCCCATTGAACCTCTTAAGGTTTCATGTTCCAAACATGTTTTCTTATTTTCTATTTTCCACACACGAGTATACAAGAAAAATGTCTTAACAAATTGTATTTAAGTGTAGATAACTTTTTCTTCATCTTCTTCTTCTTCTTGTTCAACAAATTGTAAAGTGATTTACGACAAGACAAGCCATTTATAAGCATTTGAATTAGAATATTATGGTTGTGTGCGAATGTGGGTGTGGGTTGGGGATGAGGAGATACCCTGCGATTTAACTTATGCCAAGAGATGGGCAAACCAACCAACCAAAAAAGTGACTAAGAATACAATTTTACAAATTGTTGTAATATTATATCAGATTATATATCCATATAAAACAACAACAATAATATCTGTAAAACAAACAAGATGGGAAAAAGCTCACTCACATTAGCAGCAGCCACCCAATCATTTGTGTTCAACTAAGGAGGGATACTTTTACAAATGAAATCGACATACATACAAACATACATATGTACATTCATACAAAATACTTGGAGTCATTATTTATTCGACATGTTAAAAGAATCAACGACCCAGAAACTGATGAGTGCACCACTGATGTGATGGTAAAGTTGAAGGAAAAAAAACGACGTAACCTTTGGTAGAAGAAGTAGCATGAAAGAAAATTTGAGCTAAACGTTACCGGATTGTAAAAAAAATATGGTAATAGCCATCGTAATATAACAAATATGTTTCCGGTAATTTTCTACGGTAAATTGTGTATTGTCTCAGTTTTATTTGTAGGGATCTTGCATAAGATTCAAAGACAGATTAATGCCACATCCTCCACACACGGTTAATGAAGAGAAAAATTTTCGAGTTGGCTCAAAATGTTCATATTATTTACTTAGCTGGCTTATGACAGAACCGTTGTTCCATAAGCCTTAAAAAATGATTTCCAGGCGCGTCGGTTTTGTGCGCATCTCATCAAATTTGAAAGATCACTTTCCGAGATGTTGTCTTCTACTTTGCTATTTGCATTGGATTCGTGGCGTTCCTCTTCTGCGTGAATCATCACTTGGCTCGCTTTTATATGCCTTTTGAGCTGGGGCATCTTCATCCATTCTCACAAGATGGCCTAGCCAACGTAGTCGCTGCAGCTCAATCCGTCTATGTCGATGTCCGAGAATAGATGGTATAGCTCATGGTTAATTCGACGGCGATATTCACCATCGACGCAGCTCGGCCCATAGACCTTCCAGAGATTTTTTCTCTCAAACACCCCAAGAGCTGCTTCATCTGCTTGCGTAAGTACCTATGCTTCAGATCCATACAACAGCACGGGTTATATCAGTGTCTTGTAGAGTGTGAGATCGGCCCATAGGCCTTCCAGAGATTTTTTCTCTCAAACACTCCAAGAGCTGCCTCATCTGCTTGCGCATGTACCTATGCTTCAGATCCATACAACTGCACGGGTATTATCAGCCTCTTGTAGAGTGTGAGTTTGTCTGGCGAGAGGTGGTCTTGCTTTTGAGTTGTTTACTCAGACCATAGTAGCATCTGTTGACCAACACTATTCTCCTCCGGATTTCAAAGCAGATGTTATTAGTTTTATTTATGGCGGTACCGGAATATATAAAATCGTTCACTACCTCGAAGCTGTAGTTTTCAAGTTCCACAGTTGGTCCGAGTCTACTGGACGTGTTGCGCATTGATACCATCAGCTTGGTCTTTTCGCCATTTACTGTCAGTCCCACTATGACATACTCCTTTTCAATTCGTTCAAAGGTGAATGTTACCGCTCCCAATGTTCCACCCATTATGTCGATGTCGACGGCGGGTAACATGTGAGGTTTGGTGTACAGAGTGTCATTTATGTTCACATTTGCATCTTGTATGACCTTTTCATGTAGGATGTTGAAAAGTTCACCCGACAAACTCTCACCTTGCCTGAATCCTCGTTCGGTATTGAAGGGCTCCGAGAGATCCTTTCCGACTTTAACTGATGACCGTTCCACTTAAAGTTATCCTGCATAGCCGTATTAATTTTGCAGGAATGCCAAACGCAGACATGGCTTGAAGCACCTCTGAACGTATAGGCTGTCGAATTATAGTCGACGAATAGGTTGAATGTGTCGATGTGTTATCCGTGGGTTTTTTTCCAGGATCTGTCGCAGAGTGCAAATTTGATCAATGGTGGATTTGCCACACAGCACGCTGGATAGCACTTTATATGCGATGGAAAGGAGACTTATTCTTCTATTGTTGGCACATATCGTCATGTCTCCTTTTTGTGCACGGAACACAGAATGCTGAGGTTCCAATCATTGGGCATGCATTCCTCTAGCCAAATTTTACAAATGAGCTGTCGAATGTTCCTCTATATTTGGCAAATATCGTCATGTCTCCTTTTTGTGCACGGAACACAGAATTCTGTGGTTCCAATCATTGGCCATACATTCCTATAGCCAAATTTTAGAAATGAGCTGTCGAATGCTCCTGACCAGAATCTGACCACCGGTCTTGAATAGTTCGGCTGGTAATCGGTAATCGGCACATATAGTTGGCAAATATCGTCATGTCTCCTTTTTGTGCACGGAACACAGAATGCTGAGGTTCCAATCATTAGGCATGCGTTCTTCTAGTCAAATTGTACTAATCAGCTGGTGCATGCTCCTGACCACCATCTGCCCACCGGTCCTGAATAGTTCGGCTGGTAATCCATCGGCACCTGCTACTTTATTTGTCTTCAGCCGATTAATTGCTACGCTGACCTCATCTTGGCTAGGTGGTGTACACTCTATACCGTCATCCGTCATTATTGGGTCTGGGGTATCTTCTTAACCGCCACTATTTGATACCAGAAGCTTTTCAAAATGCTCCTTCCAGATCCTCAACATGATGTCTGTATTTGTCATCAGGTTTCCATCTTCATCTCTACAGGAGGATGTGTCTACACCAAAGCCATCGGTTTGGTGTTTTACTCGTTGGTAAAATGTCCGGACTTAGTTCTGACTCCTGTACATATCGACTTACGCTCACGTTTTTCTTACTTTTTTTCTGAAAATACGATTCTGCTCTCTCCTTTTCTCCCGATAATTCTCCATCGCAGGGTTACCCTATACGCTGCGTTTTTCACATCAGTATCATTACGACACTCCTGATCGTACCATGGTTCCTTGATGGTGGGTTTTGGTACCCACGTGTTGCTTTTGCTGCAGTTTTTAGGGAGTGGCCAATTTTTTGCCATTGTGCTTCTAAATTATTATCGGGACAAGAAGTGCTTTCGTCAAGCAGGTGGGTAAGATCAGCGGAGTAGGTCCCTGCAACCTGTTGTGTTTGCAGCATTTCGTCATCGTGTTTCTGTGTTACATTAGATCGCACCGTTGCTGCTACATTAAGACGTGTGCGAACCTTGGCTGCCACAAGGTAATGGTCCGAATCGATTTTCGCTTCTCGTATCGATCGAACGTCTAAAATACTGGACGAATACCTTCCTTCTATCACAACATTGTCAATTTGATTTCGTATACAATACCTTGATTTCCATTTATACTAAATCAACTTCGAATTTTGGTTAACTCATTCTGAAATCTCCACTCCCAAAGATTTACAAAATCCTGAAGTTAACAAAAATGATGGTTGTACGTCTTTCGATTAACCGGAGCTTGTATTTTTTTTTACTCTTCACCATGAAATGGAGTATTTATGAAATGCCTTTTTCTGTTTTTAACGCTTACAAATGTGGATTAAAACGGGATATATCGATCCACATTTTGGATATATCGATCCGCAATTAAAGTTTCCTTTCTATTTTCTGGTATGTTTGGCCGCAGTTTTCCTACCGAATTGATATTGATTTGATATTCCGAGTTCTTTTCATATATTTTCCAAAAAAAAAAAAAAAACTCAGCAGGTGGCAACTCTCCCTATCCTGGGGTTTCATCGTAATTCACTCCATTCTACACTGGATTGGAATGGTGAGAAATAAATTCTGGAAATTGATTTAAGTAGTGGTGTTTACAGATAACTTTACAAACGCAAAGGATCAACACGAATGCAGAATAGGACACTTCGAAAGATGCATTTTATACTGCTTGTCACAAAAAAAAAAAAGCAAAACGTGTTAGAAGGGCAAATGCTACAAAAATCCAAATGGCAGAATTCAGAAGGCACATCATGATAAAGATTATGATGATGAGCATTACCACCATTGTTATCGGCAATGGAAAGCTTCAACACCGTCGCCATCAAAGAATTCACACAAAACAAAAATCAGTGGAACAAATGCTTCAAAAAATAAAAGAAACGAAGCACAACCCTGATGAAGGGCACACATGCAAAGAACATCAACAGAAAAACGGACCACTTACTGCAAGCACCAGGGATTAGTTTGGAGATTCAAGTTCTAAATGGCTCAAAAAGAGCCAGAGCCGAGAGGGGTTGATTCCATTGGTGGGTGTTAAAGAAATAAAATGGTATTTGGAAAAGTTGCCAGACAAACTTTGTCTTTCAATATGGGGTTTTCCGATGTGAACAAAATTTACTTTCCTGGGGTTGTAAAGGAACATTTTAAACGTCATTTACCTTTTGTTCCTTGCTCTCACAATGAAAGCCCCGCTCTCTCCCTCAAAACTTGACTAACTGACAACAAAAAACATCTAAAAAAGTTGTAATTGCGTGGGTGGGTAGTTTTGAAATAATTTTTCTTTCTCCATTGTTCTAATTTGACTTTTCCAAATGGTTTTTGGGTTTGAGTGGATTTGAGAGTTTTCCTACCACCCTCAAACCCTAACTGCCAGTCATCCTGCCTTTTTAACAATAACTTTTTTAAGTGTATTATGAATTTTATGCGTTTTTTATGTTAATTCCTTTCTTCTTTCATGGCAATGAATAAAAAAGCAAAAGTAGCAACAACTACAGAAAAGCAAAACTACTACAGAAAAGTCGTTAAAAGTTGTTTTCTTACATTTTGGCAGATTTGTGGAATATAATTTATTTTTTCTTTTTTTGCATTTAATTTTGTGCAAATATTTTTTGGCACACATTTTTGGTAATTATATGAATGTTAAGTGCGTGTTCAACATAAAGGTTGAAATGCTGAGATTGTTTTTTTCTAGTGGTATTGTAAGGGGAGGTAAGAAATAAATTGCTAGCTCTCAAGGGAAAACGGGTTATCAACTAGATATATATGAGAACCCTAGAAAGCATCTAAAAACATATTAAAAATAAACAATAAAAAATATTCAAAAAAAAATCTTTCCATCCACTCTTAATATCGGGAGTAAAATCTTTCCATCCACTCCTAATATCGGGAGTAAAACATGACCTTTATATTTTGGTTTTTTAAGAGTTCTTATAAAAACGATATTAAAATTACTCTACCAGAGAAATCTTATCATCTGAAAATGTCTAAAAATCATATCGCTTAGAAAATGCACCTATGATCATCAACATTCAAAATTAAAATTTTTCAGCGAATATGTTTTTTATGCACTAAGAATCCGTATTTTTCGGTTGAAAATACACCGGCGGAAATTTTATACATTGAAGCTTTTCTGCAAAAATAATTTCAAATTTAAAGAACCCAGAGTGCAAAAGCCTCATTACCTCTTCGGTTAGAAAAAAAACTTGTCTAAAATCTTCATCTGTAGACTTGGTCAAAACGTGGACCAATTTTCAAAACTATATCTTAAATAATAATATCTCTATCGAGTAAAATTTTAAATGGAGTAAAAAATTTAACTCATAACTTCTGTAACCGTCCAATTTATTTTCTCACTTCTAAAAAATTCAAATTGTTTTTTGAATTTTTTAGAAGTGAGAAAATAAATTGGACGGTTACAGAAGTTATGAGTTAAATTTTTTACTCCATTTAAAATTTTACTCGATAGAGATACTATTATTTAAGATATAGTTATACCCTACCAGTGTTGCCAATTTAGCACTTTTAGTGCTAGATTTAGCACTTTTTAAACTCGTTTAGCACCAAAAAAATTGATCTAGCACCTAGCATCTTTTTTAGCATTTTTTATTTTTTTCTGGATATTTTCAAAATTGTCCGTCTATTTGGTTTCATACCAAAAATTTTGCCGTTTTTCGATTTTTTTATGTTTCACGATATGAGTTTTATTTAAATGTTAAAGAAGTGTCAGTAAATCTGTTAACAAGTAAAAATCCCGACCCGGCCGAACTTGTTATAAACACCATGTTAAACACCACCCTGCACCACGTGGTGTTTATTAAAATTTTCTTAAAACATGGTTCGGTACCCCATATGGTGATTGTGACATTGTCTGGTATTAGGTTGCTTATTTGAAAAAAAATCATGAGGGCGGAAATTTTATATGGAGTATATAATCAAATATTGAAATTGTCCGCATAAATATTTTCTAACCTAACAGAGCTAAACCCATCAAAATACCGAAAATAGGTCGATACTTTAAGTCAGCCTCCAAAAACGCGCAATTTGATATTATAATATATTCTATTAAAAAACGTCCCCGGTCGCTCCCTGGAGGCTATCTATCTAACACGGCCCAATATTGATAATTCTTGGTATGGAGATTTCCTTCCTAATGAGAATCAATAATATCAAATTGAAACCACTTCGGTTGAATAACATGCCTAAAGTCACCAAACCACCGAATAATTGAGGTACCGCTCTATACCAAAACGTGGATCCACATTGATAAGGTTTGGTAGACAGTTTTTATATAACTGCCATAAGGCTGAGGGTATATAAAAACTGATACTGTGATACAGTGAATATGTGCCTCATCGAAAATTTGGAGTCTATTTACGCATGTCCGTCCGTCCATAGTCCGTCTGTCTGTCTGGTTGGTGCGCACGATAACTCTCGAAGGGAATAATCGATTTCATCTAAACTTTGCACATCTTAATATTTCTTCCAAACTTAGTTTAAGTTCGAAGATGGTGAGTATCGGTCCACTCCTTCTGGTACCTCAACCACAAAATGGTCAAAATTTGCTGAAAATTAATTTCATAATAATATGCAAACTGACCGATTTTAACGAGACTTTGTACAACCTATTATCTTTACCACGCCCAGATTAAGTATGAAGATGGGTCCACTCCTTCTGGTTCCTCCCCCACAGAGGGTCAAAATTTTCTATATTAGTAAATCCAATATCAGGCTAATGGAATGTCCGATTTGAAATAAACTTTGTACAACCTATTATCTTCATCAAGTCAAGGTCAAGAAGGAAGATGGGTCCCATTGGTCCACTCCTTCTGGTACCTCCCCCACAAAGGGTCCACATTTTCAATATTTATAAATTCAATATCAGGCGAATGGAATGTCCCATTTGAAACAAACTTTGCACAACCTATTTTCCTTACGAAGTCTAGTTTAATTTCGAAGATGAGACCCATTGGTCCACTCCTTCCGGCGAATTATTATTGCATTGGTATATTATCTATACGAACCCTATATCAATTCCGAAGGTTGGACCCATTTGTTTATAAAATTTTATCAACATTAAATCTGAAACCTCTTTGATAAAACATATTTCTTATATAAATCTAATAATAAAATCTATGTGTAATTCCGAAGACCTCCGCAAGCCATAGGTTGGGGCTATATATCTGTCGGCAACACCAACTGACACTTTTTTACTTGTTTCCAATGAAAATCCAAAATATGAAATTATAGCTATATATATTTCATATATTTCATTATTAGCTATAAGCGAAATTAATTTTATATACTTTTTAGCACTTTTATTTGGCACTTTTTAACATTTTTTAGCACTTTCTAGCATTTTTTTAAACAAAATCTAGCATTTTTTATTGACAAAGTTTTGGCAACACTGTACCCTACACAACTATGTTGTCAGGGTATTATAGCTTTGTGCAGCCTCAAGAGTTTGTAACGCCGCGAAATATTGGTCCTAGACCCACCTTTAAGTATACCGATCGTCATATCTCGACTAGCTGAGTCGATCTAGACATGTGTGTCCGTCCGTCTGTCCATTAAAATTTGTAAACACGATACAGGCCACAGTTATGGACCAATCTTCACGAAATTTTGCATGTAGTATAGGTTCTGGTCAATGAAGACCCCTATTTTTTTGGATAAAGATCGCTTAATATTTAGGGGATGAAATGGACCAAAAATTAAATTTTTGTCTGATTTTCTGGTCGCTCTAGAGGCCGCAATTATGAACTAAACACCGCGGAGAAGGGGATCGGGCCAAAGAATAAGTATGGCTGTTTTGATAAAGATTTGTCAATATTTGGAGGGTCAAATAGACCCTGACTTTTACGTGAAAAATTACAAAATTTGTATTTTATGGGGTATATATTTACACCTGAAGGTCCTAACCCGAGAAGTTGATAGTATGTTCAAGAGGAGTGGTTGACCTTTAAATTGATACCAATTATATTGTCGTATTACACATAAATATTTACAGGTGATTACGTATACGTAACCCATTACCACACTAGAGGGCGGAAATATAGCGCTGATCGCTTTGAAATTTTCCATGAGGTTCAAGTTATGATCACCGACAACGCCTATAATTTTCGGTGATGATCAGATAATAATTTTGGCATGAAGTGGACCGCAAGCTTATTTTTTGATGTTTTTTTTTCGAGTCGATCTATAGGCCAAAATTGAAAGCCGAACATCACAACACAACCCACGGTGAAGGGAATCTGAACAAGTGATTAGAAGGGCTGTACTGAATATTTGTAATATTTGTTGACCTCGAGTCGGTCAAGAGGGTTCAAATATCGCGAAATATTGCCCAAGCTCAGAATATAGAACCACAGAAAGTTATAGTTTCGTGGAAGTTGTGTAGGGTATCATATGGTCGGCCCCGTCCGACTATACTGCTCTGCTCACTGGTTTAGTATGGTTAAGGATATACGGTTTTGCCCTAATCTTCTCAAATATACGACGCTTTCTTCTGCAAATTCTTTATGATGATTGTTAAATATCGGTAGATTCATCTGATAAGAGTTTCGACGTTAAAAATGACTAAATATATTGCACTTACAATACATAAAAAATATGAATATTGGAGAGCATACAATTCGCGTATGTGGAAATCAGTTGTTGCGCATGCGGTTTTCGTATAAACCGAATCAATCTCTTCCAATAATTATGAATTTTCGATGTTTCATTAAGCGGCCAAAGTGTGCCGCTCGATGCACTTTACTATGCAAAAACCATAAAAAAGGCTAAAAATGACGCAACGTGCATACGATTTTTATGCGCATCAAATTTCAGTAATCTCCAATGAAAATACACAAAAGTACATCTTCTTTAAATTAATTGGTTAAGAACCGCGGATGTGCCACCACAATCAATTTAGGATAAAATAGGCATATTATTCGTGTATTGATGTATTTTTAACCTGTTTTCACAGATTCGCAAATATGGTAATACAACCATGAATGTACGTAAAATCAATACGAAGAATAACGCGAATTAGTCAAAATAAGTTTTTGCAGTTTTTTCTACATTCAAGGTACCTATATCCGCCGTTTTATTGGTCGGAATTGAACATAACTGAGCTCATTAGATTCGGCAAATAAAAAAAACTAAAATCATGCGGGGTTTTTTGAATTTTTCTTATAATTAGGACGCGCATCCAGATAATGAGCTAAATTGATTATAGGATTGTAGAACTCGTGATTTTGCTTCGTTTAGTGTATATCTCATGAATGTGCTCACCATATCTTATTTGCAATCGGGTTCCAAAAACGAAAATTTGTTGCGTAAATTTTTATAAAAAACCTATTTTTTGAGTCTTTATTTAATAAAATCCACTCAAATGCCGTGAGTGGATTTTATTAAATAAAGACTCAAAAAATAGGTTTTTTTATAAAAATTTACGCAACAAATTTTCGTTTTTGGAACCCGATTGCAAATAAGATATGGTGAGCACATTCATGAGATATACACTAAACGAAGCAAAATCACGAGTTCTACAATCCTATAATCAATTTAGCTCATTATCTGGATGCGCGTCCTAATTATAAGAAAAATTCAAAAAACCATAGAAAATCCGGCTTCAAAATGTCAGCATCCTTTTTGGGTAGATACAATGAAAAATTCGGCTAAGACCTTTAAAATATCAGGAGTAAAATATGACCTTTATATTTGGGCTTTATAAAAGTTACTATAAGAACTATATTAAAATTACACCGCAAGAGAAAATGTCTACAAAAATCATATCGCTTAGAAAATGCGCCTAGGATCATCAACATTCAACATTTTAAAATGTTCAACGGATACATTTTTTATGCACTAAGAATCCGGATTTTTCGTTTGAAAATGCATCATGGGAACTTCATAATTGAAACTTTTCTGCAAAAACTAATTTCATACTTTAAGAACCCTAGATTTCAAAAGACAAACAAACATAATTAAATCGAGTAAAAATTTGGCTCCGTCTAACCCTGTAACCGCACATTTTTACACAATTCTTCAAAAAAAAAAAAAAGATTCTGGTGCCAAAAATTTTTAAACTATTGGCAAATGTTTACTGCATGCTTTTCCTAGCAATAAGTGGTATTTGAAACATACGGCATACGGTCTAAAGGCGGGCTTGTTTGTATCTGACGAATTACTTATCTTTATAGAAAATCTATAGAAAGGTTTTGTTTCACCGATCAGTATTAAACAGTCCTTCTAATTAGTTGGCTAGATTCCTTTCCTATGAATAATTTTAGATGTTTGGGTTATTATTGTGGCGTCTAGAGAGACCAGAAAACCTGACAAAAATAAAGTTTCGGTTCATTTCATCCACGACATATCAAGCGATCATTGCTTCGCCCTCGACCATAACCACAACCACATGCAACATTTCCTAGCCATCAGCGCTACATTTCCGCCATCTATTGTGGTAATGTTAATTCTAAATAATATTAGAATGCATAGACACCTGTAAATATATGAGTATAACTCCCACATCTGAGTTATGTATGTACTTGGCATCAATTTAAAGGTCAACCACTCCTCTTGGATATACGATTAACTTATCGATTCTATGTCCTTCCGGAATAAATATATACAACTCAGAATGTAAATTTTGCCATTTTTCACACAAAAGTCTTGTTCCATTTAACGCGCTAAATATTGACCGATCTTCATCAAAATAGTCATGCTTATCCTTTGGCTAAATTCCATTCTTCTTGTAAAATTTCGTGATGTTCGGGTCTGTGCAATATTTCGTGATATTTGCCCCCTCTTGTCCGATTAGAGGTCAACAGCACATCTTTTTCACACTGACATATATTATTTATTATTACTAATATTCAGTACATCCCTTCTAATTGCTTTTCTAGATTCCCTTCACCGTGGGTTGTGTTGTGATGTTCGGCTTATAACTGTGGCCTATAGATAGACTCGAAAAACAAAAACAAAATTAAGTTTTCGGTCCACTTCATTTCAAAAATATTATATTTTCATCACCGAAAATTATAGGCGTTGTCCTAAAAAATAAGTGGAACCTTATGAAAAATTTCAAAGCGATCTGTATACGTAAACACCTGTAAATATTTAAGTATAATTCCCAAATCCGAGTACAAACGACAATATCTATGTCCTTCAGATGTAAATATTTAAGCCATAGAATACAAATTTTGTATTTTTTCATACAAAAGTTAGGGTCCATTTGACTCGATAAATATTGACCAATATTGATCAACATCATGTTTATTCTTTAGCCCGATTCCCTTCTTCATGTAAAATTTCGCGATGTTCGGACCATAATAGCGGCATTTGGAACGACATTTCATCCCCTAAATATTAACCGATCACTACATGCAAAATTTGCAAATTATAATGGACTCATATGTCTAGATCGACAAACTCTTGGGGCTTTACAAACTCTCCCTACAAAGTTGAATAGTTAACTAATGATCCAAATTACAGCTAACCAATATTGATCATTTTTGTTAGGAAGATGTATTATCCTATGAGAACCCAAAATACCACATAACAGCCAATTCGGTTGAAAAACGGCGTCAACCCCATTTTTAATATCAAACATCCTAGGAATATACAGTAGATATCGGATATAAGAAACTCAAAAGAAGCCGGAGATTTTTTGCTTATATGCCTTTCTTTCTTATATGGAATTATCGGATATAAGAAAGTTGTTTCTTATTTGAAATACCTTTTCAGCTTTGGTGTTTGACAAACATTTCTTATATTAGTGTTTTTCTTATATGAAGCAATTTTTACACTGAGGAAATGAAAAAAGGCTCAGTGTTTTTCATAATCTTTCTTATATGCAATTTTTTCTTATATGAGATGTGCTTATATCCGATATCTACTGTATGGGCAAAAGTTCTAAGCTCTATTTCAACAGACAGACGGACATGGTTAAATCGGTATAGAATTTTATTATGATCTGGTTAATATTTCGAGGTGAAATTTTTTCATTGCTAGTCCATACAAAAGTTCGTGCCAATTGCATAAGCATTGTGTCTTTTATGCGCAATTTACATGAAATCGGATGAAATCTTCATATGCTCAAAAATACTTATGGGTCTATCCTGTTTCCTTCTGCATGTGATGTATGATATAGTAAACACCGTAAACATTCATTGTAAATTCCAATGACCATATAAACTGTTATAAAATCAATATCGAAATTATTCTAAACATGCAATTTAATTGACCTAAACCATTGATGGAATATTAATGACAATAAATCCAAAATAAAACATAAAATGCAACTATTCCAAACGAAATGAAATGTTTACATTTTTTCAACAAATTTCAAACATGTGTAAATCCTATGTAGAACAAAAATTGTTTTCCAAAATTACAACAAATGTGAATGACGATGATATATAAACAAATAAGTAGATAAACAAACAATAACAAAACAAATGACAATAAAAAATATTAAATTGTAATCCGCTTAAATTAAAACGAATTACAGCTCATTTGCATAATTGTTCCGCCAACTAGAAAACCCATGACTCACATTTTTTAGGAAATGTGTGTAAACCTCTAAAATAACAAAACATTTTCAAATGTACAGCAAGGACATTGCGCACACATACAATAAAAATAAAAGCAATAACAACGAAGAAGGGATGCTTCTAAGCTGCCTAACATATCCGACCGACCACGAATTTTGGCTGACAGAGGAAATTAGCGTTTGACGCATTCATTCGTTCATTCACAGCCGAACAAATGAAGTGAGCTACGTGATGACAATATTAAATTGTTTTAATTTGCATAATTAACGTGAGTGTTTTTATTATGGGGAACGGGGACAAATTCCCTATCCAGTTTCCCCTCTGCGGTGTTCTACCTTGATGTAGAATAAAGGTGCTGGGTTTTATGGCAATTAAAACCGACTGGTGTTTTTTTATTCTTTTGAATCCCGCAACTGCCCTGAGTGATGATGTGTCTAATCAACCCTTAACATTTCGAGGTTAATTTCATTTCAGTTCTGCCCCCTTTTGGCTAATTTAATGACAACACTCTCACTTGTCCTTGCCACACCAAATTGGATTATTTATTTGTCACGATTGTTGGCATTGTTGTTGTTCTGGCTGCTACCTACCATATAAATAAATAAAAAAATCATAAAATTCTCTTTTACGCCTTATTGTTCCAATTAACAAATCAGCCACCTTTCGCTATGTGAGTGTGTGTGTGTGCAGTCTATGTGAGTTCTGTTGTCAAAACATTACACCATTTATTGTTTGCATCCTCCCATCTGACCATCCATCCTGATTCAAGGATAAATTTTCTTTGAGGTATTTAATATGAGAAATGATATCGTCGTGGTGGAGCATAGCATCAGATTCCCCCGAGATTTAAATGCGTAAATTTCAATTTATTATTAGTTTGCCGCTAATTGGCTTAACAGCCTTAAGAGAGGACGAACGGAAAGACGGAAAAGGAAGCATTGCCCGAAAACCCAAACAAAATAATCATCAAGCATTCATTACAAATACATGCTGCCGGCAAAACTTGACGCTTAAGTATTTACAATGGTTATCCACGGCGGTAGTTGTTGTTTGGTGTGTGTGTTGTACCCTACACCATTAGATGGAGGGTATATTTATTTAATTGGTACATTTGCGATATCCCGAAAGGAATAGGTGTTATGTAGATAGAAAACCTCACATAGGACTTCATTACCTGAAAATCCTTTTTTCATCGGGATTTTATCAGTAGAAGGCATTCAATAGGTCTCGTAGGGTAAAGGAACTTGAAGGTCTTCAGAAGGTATTCAATGAATTGCAAACTTCCTAAACAATAATTATTATATAGATCGTGTTCTATAGAATACCTCCAATATGACTTTATAGGCATTCCTTATATGGAAGCAGCAGACCTGGACGTAAAAATGTTTTTTGTCATTGAATTGACCAACTCCCAATAAAGCTCGTAGATTGGTACAAAGAATTTTTGAAACAAAATTATCCCGATATAAAACGGCCGTATGGGCCTTCGAAGACGGGGTAAGTTCAATTATAGTTGTTACAGAAAGGAGCACTTCCAATTAAATTGTCGCGTATACATTCTGCAAAATTCGTCATGTGCTCCGATTGAGCAACGAAGACGGCTAATTCAGAGTGATACATCACAATTTGTTAACTTGAAAACTTCGAAGAAATACGAAAAAATTGAACAAAAAAATCATGTATCTCACATCGGCTTAAACCAGCGCACTTTTGACGGATCAGAACGTAGAATTTATGGATCATCCTGCGCCAAGGCGGATGATAGTTTATTTTTAATCCCGCACATTAAGAAACAAGTTTTGTCAATTATTTTCGTCGTAAAAATATACGTAAAAAAAAACATTTTTTGCAGTTTGTAGCCTAAAATTTATTGGAAAAATATTGTTAAAAATCCACCCTAGTAGTATAGATGGAAGTTTAAATTTCATGGAAAATGTAGGTCTTTAAAAAATTCAAAAAATCCATCTAGGATAATATATCTGGAAAATATTGTTTTAATAATTAAATTGTAGCCTAGAAGGTCCCAGCCTAGATGGACACAGGAAAAAGTATTCTTAGAAAATTGTACTCTGTTAGCTTAGGGGCTCCAAAAAATATATATTAAAAATGTACGAATGTAGTCTAAAAGATCTTAGGAAAAATATTATGTCCTCGGAAAATTATTCTTAAAATAAATCAACCCTAGAAGCCTACAAATGCCAACAAAATCCACACTTGTAGCCCAGACGTTCTCAGGAAAATATTCCTTAAATAAGCTATGCCTAGAAGGTTCTAAGAAGAAAACAATTCTACTGTGTTAGCTTAGGAGCTCCATTTTTAAAGGACCACTAAAATGAAATTGGATCCATAAACATGTCATTCTGACATTAAATCGGATGAAAACATATATGGGAGCTATATCTAAATCTGGAACGATTTTCACGAAACTCACCACACATCATACTAGGCTTAATTCAGTACGTTGTGCCAAATTTGGTGCAAATCGAAAAATATTTAGGGTCTTTGGTGCACCATTTAACTTAAATCGGACGAAAATATACATGGGAGCTATATCTAAATCAGAACTGATTTTTCCCGATTTCAATAGGGTTCGACCTTGGGCCAGATAAGTGATCTATGCCAAATTTCATTCAAATCGGATCATAAATACGACCTGTACTTTGTTCACAAAATATTCTTTAAAACCAGTGAGCGGAGCAGTATAGTCGGACGGGGCCGACCATATGAAGGTAGAGCTTGAGCAAAATTTCGCGATATTTGCAATCTCTCGACCGTCTAAAGGTCAGCCAATATTACTAATATCCAGTACAGCCCTTTCAATTACTTGTCCATATTCTCTTCGCCGTATGTTTCAATTGTGGCCTATAGATCGACTCGAAAAAACACAAAAAAATTAAGTTTTCGGTCCACTGCATCCCAATATTATTATCTGATCATCACCGAAAATTGTTGACGTTATCATTGACCATACCTGGACCATTTCTTTTACAAGATAATAATTTTTCTTTTACAAGATAATCGTCCTAAAGGTCCTAAGAAAATTGTTCTTTAAAAAATATACGCTAGTAGCCACAAAGAAAATTCTTCAAAAAACCACGCTTTGATTCTAGAGATCACAGAAAAAATATTCAACGAATAGGCTTGTACCCTAGAGATTTTAGAAAAAAATCTTTAAAAAATCTACGTTGTAGCCTAGGAGGTGCAGAAAAAAGACTAGATGGTCCTGTGTTAAACATTTTTGTTTAAACCACGCTAGTAGACTGAGATGTCCTAGGAAATTTTTGTATTAGAAACTCCATGCTTGCAGCATAGAATGATCTAGGATATATTTATTTAAAAGTTTGCGGTTGTTTCCTGGAGTTAAGAAAGCATTCTTGAACAAATTATAAGATAATTTGCCTATGAACCTTCCAACACTTTTTTAGACACAAGATGTTTTGTAAGTATATTTTATAGAATTATTCTATAAATCAATTACCTCCTCTATGTATTTTATGTATCTATGATCTAGGTATCTATCTAGGTTTCCTATATAACAAAATTCCTAAATAGGGTATTTCCTCATTCGACTTTGCTCGTATTCCTTTAATATCGCCTCGAAACCATAAAACCACAAATACGAACAACACACTTGCTTGAATTTCGTATATCTTCTGCATTGTTGTTGCTGTTTTTGTTTCGGCTCTGAGTTTTGTTAACAAACTTCAAAAAGTTTCCATTTTCTGTTTTTTTTCCTTTTGTTTGGCTTACAGCCAAAATTTTCGCCCTTGCGGCCATAGCAAATAGAAATGCTGGAAGTAGCAACAAAATGGCAATCAAGAACACCAAAACAAAAACAGGGCGAGCCAAAGTTTATTTGATTTTAAAAAGTCCAGACGTAATGGAAACCCAACAATTAGGTTGCAATCAACGTACAATGACAAAGTGAGCTCAGCGTCTGGATGATGGTGTATCGAACAATGGTAGTAGTAGTAGGAATAACAATTACATATTGCGGAGTAACAAAACGTGAGATAAAAATGGATATGATGGTGGAGGATAAGGCATCTGGAAATGTATTATTTTTATAGAAGCTTTTCTATAAGATTTCTACAGAGATAATATTTTCTATTTTAATAATAATAATAATATTTTATATTTAAAAATTTAAAACTCATAGTTAAGGTGGAACAACTGTTGGATATTAGTCATTGTTTTGTATTTAATTGTAGGGTGTCATTCATTCATTTTGTTTCAAATCAAATTACCTCCCATAGTTTAAATCTATTTTCAAATTAAATATTAATTTTCCTTTAAATGCTGCAAATTAAAACCCAAAAGGAACAACACCGATTTAATCAAAACAATTCCAGTTATATTGGCCTAACCAGTCATCAGAACTCCCTCCCCACTCTATAAAGATTGCAACTTTCAAAAAGACAACAACAAATTCATACGCATTCATTTACACCACCGACTAAATGCCAGACACAAAAACACTGCACCACCCCCTCCATTAGTGAAATTAAATTGGGAAATCCTCAACGGTCAATTGATGGAATTATTTTTCTGGTGAATTATTGCGTGTCGACGCATATGGTGACAATTTACGTTATCTTCTGCAGAATGTGTGTGTGTTCGGGGTATCCTTGCGCCGCCAGTAAGCGTATTTGTGTGCCTGTCTGATTTTTTGTTTTGCTTTTTGACAGCTCAGCATCGGTGATGGTTGAAATCGGATGAATGAGTGAACGCATGACTGCCAACACTTCCACACATACTATTGCTGGTCGTAGTCGGCGACATGTAATTCTTACCTAATACGCTTAACGCTAAGCATACAGATCGAACAATCGCATACAGGACATGTGTATAACCTGCCATAGAGTGTCGCAAAGTCTACATCTGTCCTCCAGTGTATCCAATTGAATGCAATGACAACGACTAAAATCCGCGACAAGCCACTTTGTTTACATTTTAGCGGTAATGTAAAATGAAAATGCATCTAAGAATGTTTATCATTAAATCTGATAATAATCATAAAACCAGTGAATGGAGCAGTATAGTTGGACGGCCGACCATATAATACCCTACATAACTACCACGAAAATATAACTTTCTGCGGTTCCATATTCTGAGCCTGTGCAATATTTCGCAATATTAGCACCGATTATAGGTCAACAGCTCCACATTCTAACCGTGGAATATTTTCCAAATCTTGGTTTCCCCAAGTGAGTATTTACGTCATAAAATAACAATTTGGTCACTTTAGGTTTTGGTTGATTTTACCCTCGGAATAGTGACCGATCATCATCTCAACAGCCCCGTGTATAATATGCGATCTTCTGCATATAATAAAGGCTTCTAGAACGGCAAGAAAATCTGACCAAAATAAAGTTTTCGGTGTATTGCACCTCCTAAATATCATTTCAACAAAACCGAAAAATATAGGCGTCGTCCTTATCCATAAGCTGAACTTCATGTAAAATAAATGTCACATGCGAGGAGATTCAACAATGCAATTAATATAAATTTAAAGGCCAACCACTCCTCTTAGATATACTATACTTTTCGGTTCTATGTCCTACAAGAGTAAATAATATGACCAATAATACAATTTTTTCATTTTTGAGTCCATTTGACCCGCTAAGTATTGACCGATCTTCATCATTCAGCCATGCTTATTCATTGTCCAGATTCCCTTCCTGGTGTAAAATTTCTTGGAGTTCGGATCATAATTGTGGTTCAGTCGCCCATTTCAATTTCATAGGGGTTTTCTTTGGCCAGAACCCAACCTACATGCAAAATTTCGTGACAGTGGGCCATAACTGTGGCATGTATCATGTTTACAAATTATAACCACTGAGCGGAGCAGTATAGTCGGACGGGGCGGACCATACGATACCCTACATAACTACCACGGAACTCTAACTTTCTACTGATGTTTATTCCGAGGCTGGGCAATATTTCTGGTACACGCAGAAAAATATATGTTAGAAATATGTTTGCATCCAAACATATTTATGTTTGGGACTGGTTGCAAACAAATATATGTTTGGATGCAAACATATTTTGTTTGGATCCAAACATATATTTGTTTGCAACATTTTGTAACATATCTTTATTTTATATGTTTGGGTACTAACATATTTTTTATGTTAGAACATATTTTGTATAGTTTGACAGAACATTTTTTTCGAAGAGCGTAAGAACAGTGCTCTCTCTCTCTCTCTGTGAATGGTGGATTATGAGATGCAGAACGGGCGAGGGGAGGGTAGTTGCACTTTGGTGGTCTGTATGCGGGCAAACGCTTGTGTTTAGTTCTATGTTGTTGCTGCTGCGAGGGGACGCGGTTTGTTTCACAAGCAGGCCGGTTTTGCATGACGGTACCTGCGAGTCAAGTTTTTTTTGGTTCTTTTTGTTTGGTTTATTCTTCAGCTTCTATAGCACATTACACGATTTCGGTTGACATAAATCTCTCATCTCTCATTCAGTTCGTCACTGTCGGAGCACGCACAACTACTTTTGTGCTTAGAGAAAAATAAGTGTTAAATAAAGTTTACTAAATTGTTAAATAAAGTGTAAGGAACAAAAAAAGGATAACATAAATTATGTACAATATAAATAATAAAAAAATTGGTAAGTGTGGGCGTATGATATGTAAGCGTCCGAAGAAACATATGTGTTCTATGTTTTGTTGTTGTGGCACCGATATTTTTCCATCGCCATGCAAAAAAGCCTGCTTTTTAAAAATGGTCGCAACAACAACAACTGGAATACATTGCCTGTCCTCTAGTAAGTGGATGCGTGAGGGCACACGGCCGAAGAAACGCATGTGTTATGTGCTTTGTTTCCATCGTCATGCAAAAAAGGGCCTGCTTGTTGTGAAACAAATCGTCACAACAACAAACACAGAACACATGCGTCTCTTCGGCCGCGTCCCCTCTCGCACATACTTGCCTATGAGTCAAGTTTTTTGGTTCTTTTTGCTTGTTACATTCTTTTTTTTAGAATTGTACAGCCTCTCAGAAGACCAGTTCGAAAAAATTCTTCTTCAGTGTGTGTCAACACCAACATTTCAAATTGAGTTGCAGATTGGAGGTAAGAATATTGCATTTATTATTTTTTTTTGAATAATATATTTACATATTTTATTTTCATATAGGTTTTGTACGATTTAATAAGATATGGTAAATATCTCAAAGGCCATAATTGACGAATGAAAGACAACCCCAACAAAATTTTAATATAGATATAAAGGTAAATATATAAATTCAAATATAAATAGACATTGAAATATATATATATATAGGGTCTATTTATATTTGAAATTATATATACATATATATATATAAGTTTATAGATACTTATAATCATATTAATATATGTAAATTTATGTTTATAATTAAAATAATATATATATAGATATATATATATACATATATATTTGAAATAAACTATGTATAAGATATGAATTTATTTAAAATTTGTTTTTCCTTATATATGGCTTAAGTATACAAATACACCTAAAATTTCTTTATTTACATCCAAACATATATATGTTTACATCCAAACATAAATATGTTTGGATGCAAATGCAAAAATAAATATGTTTGGATGCAAACATAAATATGTTTGGATGCAAACATATATTATGTTTGGGACCCAAACATATGTTATGTTTGGGACTGTTGCAAACATATATATGTTTGCTGCAAAATAAGTTTGGGACATATGTTAGACAGGCGTTTTTTTTCCTCCGTGTATTTGCACCCTCTAGCCCGATTAGAGGTCAACAGCACCTCTCCCTTACACTGACATATTTTCCGAATATTACTAATACTAAGTACAGCCCTTCTAATTACTTGTCCAGATTCCCTTCACCGTGGGTTGTGTTGCGATGTTCGGCTTATAATTGTGGCCATATCGACTCCAAAAACACAAAAAAATCAGTTTTCGGTCTACTTCATCCCAAAATTATAATATTATCATCACCGGAAATTATAGGCGTTGTACTTGACCATAATTGTAACCTTATGGAACATTTCAAAGCGATCTGCGCTATAGTTCCTTCTCTAGTGTGGTAATGGGTTGCTAAATAATATCTGAGCACGTAAGTACCTGCAAATATTTAGGTGTATCTTCCACATCCGAGTGCATACGACAATATAATTGGTATCAATTTAAAGGTCAACCACTCCTCTTGGATACTATATCAACTTATCGGGACTTTGTCCTTCAGGAGTAAATAAATACGACATAGAAAACAATTGTTGTAATTTTTCACACAAAAGCCAGGGTCCTTTGACCCGCTAAATATTGATTTATATTATGAAAACATTTATGTTTATTCTTTGGCCCGATCCCCTTCTCCATGTAAAATCTGGAGCGACCAGGAAATCAGACAAAAATAAAGTGTTTGGTCCATTTTATCTCCAAAATATTAACCGATCTTTACCACAATAGGGTCTTCGTTGGGCAGAACACATCCTACATGCAAAAATTCGTGAAGATTGGTGCATAACTGTATTATCGTGTTTTCAAATTATAATGGACGGACGGACGGACACACATGTCTAGATCAACTCATACTTAAAGGTGGGTCTAGGACCAATATTTCGCGGCGTTACAAACTCTTGGGGCTACACAAAGCTATAATACCCTGACAACATAGTTGTGTACGACACATATGTCTAGATCGACTCACCTAGTCGATACCTGTATACTCAAAGGTGGGTCTTGGACCAATATTTCGCGGCGTACAAACGCTCGTAGCCTAGATGGTCATTCAAAAAATCAATGATTGTAGCTTAGAAAGTCTTACGAAGAATGGTTTCAAACTTTACTTTTGTAGTCTAGAAGGTCCTTGGAAAAATATATCTAAAGACATCCACGCTGGTAGCCTAGAAGGTCCTCTAAAAAATATTCTATATAAAATTCACGCTTGTATTCTAGATCATACGAAGAAAATTGTTTCAAATTGTTTCCTTGTAGTCCTTTAAAAAATATTCGCTTGTAGCCAAGAAGGTTCTATAAAAAATTTACGCTTGTAGCCTTGAGAGTCCTAGAAAAAATATTATTTAAATACCCACACTTGTATACAGATTGTGGCAGAAAAAAAATTTTCGTTAAAAAATCCACGCTTGTAACCTAGAAGGTCCTACGAAGAAAAATGTCTAAATATCCATGCTTTAAAAATCCAAGCTTGTTGCCTAAAAAGTCCTAGAAAAAAATATTTTTAAAAAACTCCACACTAGTAGAATAAAAGATATTAGGGAACGAATTTAAAAACTTCCACGCGAGTTGCCTAAAATGTCTTACTATGGCAATTGGCCAGTAGCCTTGAAGGTCTTAGAAAAATCCACGCTTTTAGACCAATAAGTATTAAGATACAAATAGGAAAAATATTTTTTAAATAAAAAAGCCATTTAGTCCAGACGGCCAGAAAGTCCTGGGAAAAATATTCTTTAATTAAAAAAATAAACTTTTGAGGCATATAAACTCATGTCAGCAAAATAAAAAAAAACACTTATAACCTCATGGGCCCTGGGAAAAATAAGGTCCTAGATGAATATTCCTCAAAAAATCCTAGAAGGTTCTCAAAAAAAAAAAAAAAAAATCCAAGTTTGTAAGCCTAGCAGACACTAGAACGAATATTCCATAAAAAGTCCACGTTTGTAATCTTGAAGGTCCTAAAACAGATCTTAAACAATACCAAAAGATCCAACGAATAAATTTTTTTAACGTCTTGTAGCCTATAATGTCCGTATGAAAATATTCTTAAACCAATGAGGAAAGTAGTAAAGTCGGACTGGACCGACTATACGATACCCTTCACCACTTTAAGTATATTGTACATATGTATCCTAACAATTGCATGTCTATGTTCCCTCTTTCTCCAACCTATCCTAACTTTAATTTCATTCGAGCAGATTTAGAGCTGCCTGCGTAACATGGGGAAAAATTATGGAAAATGATTTATAGCAAAATTGATACACGCTATTCGGTACGCCGCGTTGTTAAAAATATAATCTATATGTGGAAGCTATATCTAAATCTGAACCGATTTTCACGAAAATTAACACACATCTCTCTAGACTTAATTCAGTACGCTATGCCAAATTTCGTGCAAATCGAATTATATATAAAGACTTTGGTACACCATTTACCTTAAATCGGACGAAAATATATATGGGAGCTATATCCAAATCTGAAGCGATTTTCATGAAACTTAACACACATCGTTCTATACCTAATTCATTACGCTGTGGCAAATTTCGTGCAACTCGAAAGATACATAGGGACTTTGGTACACCATTTACCTTAAATCGGACGAAAATATATATGGGAGCTATATCCAAATATGAACCGATTTTCAGGAAACTTAGCACACATCATTCTAGACTTAATTCATTACGCTGTGCCAAATTCCGTACAAATTGAAAGGTATATAGGGACTTTGGTACACCATTTAGCTTAAATCGGGCGAAAATATATATGGGAGCTATATCCAAATCTGAACCGATTTTCGCGAAACTTTGCACACATCATTCTAGACCTAATTCATTACGCTGCGCCTAATTTCGTGCAAATCGAAAGATATATAGGCACTTTGGTGCACCATTTACCTTAAATCGGACGAAAATATATATGGGAGCTATATCCAAATCTGAACCGATTTTCACGAAACGTTGCACACATCAGTCTAGACCCAATTTATTACGCTGTACCAAATTTCGTGCAAATCGAAAGATATATAGAGACCGTTTACATTAAATCGGACTAAAATATATATGAGAGTTATATCTAAATCTGAACCGATTTTTCCCAATTTCAATAGGGTTCGTCCTTGAGCCAAATAAGTGGCCTATGCCAAATTTCATCCAATTTGGATTATAAATGCGACCTGTACTTTGTTTACAATTTAACATCGACAGACAGACGGACGGACGGATATTCATAAATCGACTCAGAAAGCGATTCTATGCATATTCTCAAAAGGAACCATGTGTCTATCTCGTTTCCTTTTGCCACAGAGTGGTGAAAGGTATAAAAATGGTCGATAGTGACATAGAAGGTTCTAGAAAACAATTATTAAAAAAAACATGCTTTTATCTTAGAATGACATAAAAAAATAATCTTTAAAAATGCAATGCTTGAATCCTAGAGAGTCCTACGAAAATAAGTTTTTAAAAATCAACGCCTGAAGGCCTTAGAAAAAATATTCATTAAAAAAATCCAAGCTTGTAGCCTGAAGGGATGTTGAACAATTATTGTTAAAAACCAGTGAGCGGAGCAGTATAGTCGGACGGGGCCGACCATACGATACCCTACACAACTACCACTGAACTCAAATTTTCTACGGATGTGTATTCCGAGCCTGGGCAATATTTCGTGATATTTGCACACTCTTGCCCGATTAGAGGTAAACAGCACCTCTTCCTCACACTGAAATATTTTCCGAATATTACGAGTATTCAGTACAGTTATTGTCCAGATTCCCTTCACCGTGGGTTGTGTTGTTGTAGATCGACTCGAAAATAACACAAAAATTAAGTTTTCGGTCTACTTCATTCCAAAATTAATATCTGATCATCACCGAAAATTATAGGCGTTGTTCTTGACCATAACTGGAACCTATGTTCGGCTCTCTAGAGTGATAATGGGTTACTAAATAACATAAAAATACGGAGATACCTGTAAATATTTAGGTGTAACTCCCACATCAGAGCACATGCAACAATATAATTGATCTTAATTTAAAGGTGTACCACTCCTCTTGGATATAATATCAACTTTTCGGGTCTATGTCCTTCAGGGGTAAATATATACGCTATAGAATACAAATTTTGTAATTTTTCACACAAAAGTCAGGGTCCATTTGACCCGCTAAATATTGACCGATCTTTATCAAAACAGGCATGCTTATTCTCTGCCCCGATCCGCTTCTCCAAGCAAAAATTCACGATGTTCGGGCCATTATTGCGGCCTGTGGAGCGACCAGAAAAACCGACAAAAATTTAGTATTTGGTCCATTTCATCCCATAAATATTAACCGATCTTTCCCAAAAACAATAGGGGTCTTCATTGGCCAGGACCCATCCTACATGCAAAATTTCGTGAAGATTGGTCCATAACTGTGGCCTGTATCGTGTTTACAAATTATAATGGACAGACGGACGGACGGACGGACGGAGGGACACACATGTCTAGATCGACTCAGCTAGTCGAGATATGACGATCGGTATACTTAAAGGTGGGGCTAGGACCGATATTTCGCGGCGTTACAAACTTTTGGGGCTGCACAAAGCTATAATACCCTGACAACATAGTTGTGTAGGGTATAAATATACGTTTGTAACCTGTCATGTCCTAGAAGGTCCTCTAAATAATATTACTATTTCATAGAATGTCTTAGTAAAAACTGGCTGGTAGCCAAGTAAAATCATTCTTGTAGCCTGACAGGTCCTCGGATATGAATTCTTTAAAACCCCATTTGTATCCCGACATGTCCTAGGGAATTTGTGAAATTTAAAAACTCCACAATTGTAGACTGACAAGTATCAGCAAAAAGTTCTCAAAAAATCCATGCTTAAAACCTGGAAACTCCTAAGAAATTTGTTTAAAAAAACGCTTGTAGCCTAGCAGGTCCAAGAAAAAAATATTCTTTTAAAATTGACCATTGTAGCCTTGGTGGCCTTAAGATATATAATACACGGTTTAAAATTCTTTATTTTAAGCCGAATGTTATTAGAAAACATATGGAGGACTTATAAAAGGTCTGGCTACAGTCTCCTCTAATTGATACCCTTTATAAATCTTATATCTGTCAATTCATTGTAAATGTTCCAATTACAATTAGCAAGGACATATGATACCAAAATAAGAACATTATGTTTGCTAATGCACACTCACACACAATAAATATGTTACTCTAATGAGAGGAGGAGGTAAATTCAAAACCAAACACCAGCACAATTTTCAAATTGTTGTTGCGAAAAAAAAAAAACATTTTCCTAACGATTAAATGGAAATCAGAGATAAATTTTCTGCATCAATGTTGCATCATTTGTAATTTCAATGTTGTTGTTATTGCCGCCATGCTACTGGCAATCGCGTTGGTGGTGGTTGGTGACAACTGGTTGTTGATGTTATTATTGTTGCTTTTAACTAATGTTTATTTTTCTTTGGTCTATCTGTATCCGACCATATGAACCAACGACCGTACCCAAACTCTACCTCTAGAGTGCGTACGCCGCTGGCTTTGTCTGGCTGTGTGTGCGCAAAGTAAACAACGTCATCGGACATCATATCCCGCGATATCGAACGGACTGTTGATGTGTTTAATTGTTTTCCTTTATGACTGAATATCGGCGCAAGGATAACTGCTGCATGAATGAATGAACGAACGAATGTGTCGATAGATAAATGAAACGGCTACTCCACACTGCAATTTTGTGAATAGATATTTTGAAGATTAAATTGTTGGATCTATGTGTGTGCGTCTGTGTGTTTTCCATAATTTGTTTTCGGGCAAGAAATTTGAACAGATGTATTGGGTAAATACATATATGGAAAATATGTGCAGTTTAATGGAAAATGATAAATTATTAGAATTATTATTATTATTGTCATTAATATCTGTGTACACATACACACCGCATACACATTACCCATATGTACAAATGGACAAATTGATAAAAACGAATTTTGGAATTTTGTGTTGATGTCCTTTTTTGTGTGTGTTGTAAGTGTTTTTTTTTCAAATTATCATTAGTGATGACTGGTGATTTCCAATAGGAAATTAAATTGAACCATTGGACAGAGGGAGGACTATAGGATACATTACCACTGGATATTTAAAGAATGTAACCTAGAAATATATCAGGAAAATCATATGAGTAATATATGGTTCCAGGATGGCACTAGGAAAATACTCCTTCAAAATCGACACTAAAACCCTAAAATTTTGACATATATTATTAACGCATGGTACGGTGAAACATGTGTATAAAATCCTGAAAATACTTTAATTTAGAGGGCAATATTATATATGAGGCATACTAAAGCGGGACCGATATTGAAAACATTGTGTAGGAATTAGCAACTACTTGGTGTTTTTATTATATAATGGGTTAGGCCTAATTAAGCTCAAGTTCCAAGCTAATATTTTAGTTGTGAACCCCAATACCGTCCATCATGCTAAATATTAAATAGGTAGGATGTTTTATATAGGACCTGGTTCTAAAGGCGGGTCGATACAGTTCATTCTCAAACCTCACGTTTTAGTTTTTATGTCGATATCCTCCGAGAGAAATAAAATCATTACAACATATGGCTAAATCGTTTTAGAATTCCATTCTATGTGGGGTATGAACTGAAAATTTCGTCTACCGAATATTCCCCCTACTATGGTGGAATACAGCTAATAACCCCAACACACGGAAAAATCAGCTAATTATTTTAAAATAAAAAGGGGGTTATAAAGGGACTACCCCTAAAAGGGGATGGATATTAATAATTTTTGGTAGGGAGATTTGTTATCATATACGACTACAAAATAACAAATTACAGTGAATTCGGTTGAAACCTGTTCTCAAGAACCCCAAAATACCGAAAATATATGGGGGCTAACCGAAAAAATTGACCTATATTCATAATTTTTAGTGGAGAGATTTGCTACGCAATAAGAAATCAAAGTACCAAATTTCAGCGATTTCGCTTCAAAAACGGGCTCAAGAACCCCAAAATACCGAAAATTGGGGGTACCCTTATATGAGGGCTACCCGAAAAAATTGACCTATATTTATATCCAATAAGAACTCAACGTACTAAATTACAGCCAATTCGGTGGAAAAAATCCGGTCAAAACCTCCAAAAACTGGAAATTGGGAGGTACCGTTATATGGGGTTACCAGAAAAAGTGGACCTATATTTATAATTTTTAGTGGAGAGATTTAGTATCCAAAAATAACCTATTTTACAAAATTTCAGCGAATTCGGTTGAAAAACGCGCTCAAGAACCCCAAAATACTGAAAATTAGGGGGTACCCTTATATGGGAGCTATGCCTAAACATAAACCGATATAACCCATCTTCGAACTTGACCTGCCTGCAGACAAAAGACGATTCTATGCAAAATTTTGACGATTACAACAGACAGACGGACATGCTTACATCGTCATAGAATTTTACGCTGATCAAAAATATATACTTTATAGGGTGGAAATAATTATTTCGATGCGTTACAAACGGAAAAACAAAACTAATATACCCTCCATACTATGGTGGAGGGTATAAAAAATCCACAATAATAACATGGATGGTCCTAGGAAATATATTCTTATACAATTACAGCCACGATGTTCCCGCGAAAAATATTTCATACGTGTTCATATTATCCACGTGTTTAGCCAAGATTTAAAAATCCAAATTTTTTTTTAGAAGTTAAAAAAAACTTTATTAAGTATTATAATATTTATATAAAAAATATTTATATAAATATTAAAAAATGTGTTTTAAATAATCCACACCCTTTATAGACCCGGGAAAATATTTTTTTTTAATCTAAAAAAAACAGTGAGCGGAGCAGTATAGTCGGACGGGGCCGACCATATGATACCCTACACAACTACCACGGAAATCTCACTTTCTGCGGATTTTTATTCCGAATATGGGCAATACTTCGTAATAGTTGCACACTCTTGCGCGATTAAAGGTCAAAAGCACCTCTTCCTTAAACTGACATATTTTCCGGATATTCCCAACATTCAGTACAGCCTTCTACACACTTGTCTAGATTCCATTCACTGTGGGTTCTGTTGTGGCGTTCGGCATGTGGTCTATAGATCGAATCGAAGAAACACAAAAAATAAGTTTTCGGTCCACTCCATCCCAATATTATTATCAGATCATTACCCAAAAGTATAGGCGTTGTCCTTGACCATACCTGGATTCTCATGGAAAATTTTAAAGCGATCAGCGTCATATTTCAGCCCTCTAGTGTGGTGATGGGTTACTAAATAATATATTAATACGTAAGCACATGTTCATATTTAAGTGCAACTCCCACATCCGAGTACATACCACAATATAATTGGTATCAATTTAAAGGTCAACCACTACTCTTGGATATAATATAAACTTTTCGGGTCCAGGTCCTTCAGGGGTACATATATACGCTGTAGAATACAAATTTTGTCATTTTTCACACAAAAATCAGGGTCCATTTGACCCGCTAAATATTGACCGATCTTTATCAAAACATGTATGCTTATTTTCTGGCCCGATCCCCTTCTCCATGCAAAAATTCGCGGTGTTTGGTCCATAATTGCGGCCTCTGGAGCGACCAGAAAAACCAACAAAAATAATGTTTTTGGTCCATTTCATAACCTAAATATTAACCGATCTTTTCCAAAAACAATAGGGGTCTTCATTGGCCAGAACCCATTCTACATGCAAAATTTCGTGAAGATTGGTCCATAACTGTGGCCTGTATCGTGTTTACAAATTATAATGGACAGGACGGACACACATGTCTAGATCGACTTAGCTAGTCGAGATATGACTATCGGTATACTTAATGGTGGGTCTAGGACCAATATTTCGCGGCGTTACAAACTTTTGGGGCTGCACCATAGTTGTGTAGGGTATAAAAATACCTGAATTTTATAGGCCTAGAAAACGTGTATTTTATAAAACTATAGTTTTTGTAGGCCCTTTTTTTTAAACAAAATAGCACGCTTTCAAAGACCCTGTAAAATATTTGAAATGAAATGAATGTTTTTTTTAGATTCTAAAAAAATATATTTTTCTTGAAATCAGGCTTTGTGTAGTCCTTGAAAAAATCCTTGTCTTGTATGTCCCTTGGAAAAAATATTTTATCACATAAATCTAGGCTTTGTCTTAATTTGAAACCTATTAAAACTTAAAAATCACGCGTTTCATAGACCCAGTAAAAAATATTTTTAAAGAAATTCCTTGCCTTTGTGAACATATAAAGTTTTTTTTTTTTAAATTCAACTCCTTTGAACTTTGGAACGAAGTTTTAAAAAATCCACATTAAAAAAATATGTTAAAAAAATCTATGTATGTATGTTTTTTATCATACTATGAAAAATATTCAAAACTAATTAATCTCCGAAAAAAAAACAATTTTTTCTTTACAAAATCCAAAAATTAATTTATTTTCTCCGCTTATCATTTCATCAATCCCAAAAAAAAATCCCGGCCATAAATCTAAATATATCACACAACCATATGATCGAAAAATTTCAAAAAAGAAAAACAAAAAATGGAATTACAACAATTTCTCGGTTAAATACTCACAGATAATAAAGAAATTATCGCCGTAATTAGAAACACATGCTATGAAAATTAGGAACAGAATAATCCTGTCTGTACAAGGGATGATTGTCAAGGCAGGAAAAAAGGACATTTAATATTCATAATGCATAAAATACCAGAAAACAGAACTAAAATCCTAAATGTCAACAATAAAATACAATTTGAATATGACTAAGGGTGGGGGACAACGAGAGAGAGCAAGATTGTCACCGGCACACACAGGCGAACCGATATAAAAATGTGATCATCTGTGTTGACACAGAGATCAACACTTTAATTGTAAACAGTTAAGAAACGAAATCTCTTGTCAAATTTATGCCCGACACTTGGTTTCAATTCAATTGAGGGTTAGTTTTCCACATGGCGAAACGAATTGTCATAATTACAAAGTCAGTGTTTGTGACGCAGTCAACCTGAAAAAATTACGTGGAAAATTTTTATTTTCTGAAGGTATGCCCATGAATTTTGTGTGAAAAATTACACAATTTTTGACATTTATAGACCCTGAAAAAAATTTAAATATAATTATTCATTTATATGCCTGAAGGACATAGGCCCGAAAAGTATTTGTTATAATATCCAAGAGGAAAGAATTATTGGTTTTTTCGATTCAATGTATATTATAAGCCTGAACATCACAACACAAGCCACTATGAAGGAATCTGGACAAAATTTAGAAGGGTTGTACTGACATATTGTTTTTTGTAAAGATCGGTTAATATTTAATGGATGAAATGGACCAAAAACTTTATTTTTGTTTGATTTTCTGGGCCGCAATTATGGCGCAAACCTCGCTAATTTTTACATAGAGAAGGGTGCAAATATTAAGGATAGAAATATTTGGAAATGACTTTTGTGTGAAAAATATGATATAAAATCAAGAGGAGTGGTTTGTTTTTTCGATTCAATGTATATTATAAGCCGAACATCACAACACAAGCCACGGTGAAGGAATCTGGGCTGTGCTGAATATTAGTATACTGCTACGCGAGGATCAATCCTTAAATTTAGCATAGAAAATTTATTTTTTAGAAATCGATGCTTATATCACAAACATATTTTTAAACCAGTAAGCGGAGCAGTATACCCTATGCAACTACCATGGAACTATAACTTTCTGCGGATGTTTATTCCAAGCCTGGGCAATATTTCGTGATATTTGCACCCTCTTGCCCGATTAGAGGTTAACAGTATCTCTTCCTTACAATGACATATATTATATACTACTATATATATTATATATATGACATATATTATATACAGTGCGTTTATATACTACTATATATACTACTCGAAAAAAATAAGTTTTCGGTCCACTTCATCCAAAAATTATTATCGGATCATCACCTAAAAATTATAGGCGTTGCCCTTGACCACAACTGGAATCTCATGGAAAATTTCAAAGCGATCAGCGCTATATTTCTACCCTCTAATGTTAATGGGTTACTAAATAGTGTCTCATTACGTAAGCACAGGTAAATATTTAAGTGTAACTCCCACATCTGAGTACATCATCACATCACGACCATATAATTGGTATCAATTTAAAGGTCAACTACTCTTCTTGGGGTCTATGTCCTCCAGGGGCAAATATATACACCATGAAAGGTCCATTTAACCCGCTAAATATTGATCAATCTTTATCAAAACAGGCATGCTTATTCTTTAGTCCGATCCCGTTCTTCATGTAAAATTTCGCAATGTTCGGGAGCGATAGGAAAAACGGAAAAACATTTTGTATTTGGTTCATTTCATCCCATAAATTTTAACCGATCTTTACCAAAAACAATTGGGGCCTTCATTGGCCAGAACCCGTCCTACATGCAAAATTTCGTGAAGATTGGTTCATAACTGTGGCCTGTATCGTGTTTACAAATTATAATGGACAGACGGACGGACGGACACACATGTCTAGATCGACTCAGCTAGCCGAGATATGACGATATACTATATATACTTCCAATCCAATATTTCTGCGTACGTCCCTGTTGTAGGGTATAAAAATCTACCCTGTGCCTTTTATAGACACCAAAAATGATTGCAAAAAATGTACGCCTATTAAAGATCCAGAAAAAATAATTTTATAAAATTCACGCCTATTAAAGACCATGTCAAAAGTTTTTAAAAAATTCAAATAATCACTTTTCACCGTGCAAGATAAGTCAGAACCCATCCTACATGCTAAATTTCGTGACGATAGTCCATAACTGTGGCCTGTATCTTATTTACAAATTATAATGGACAGACGGACGGACCGGACTAGGACCAATATTTCTCGGCGTTACAATCTCTTGGAGCTGTACGTCCCTGTTGTAGGGTATAAAAATCTACCCTGTGCCTTTTATAGACACCAAAAATGATTGCAAAAAATGTACGCCTATTAAAGATCCAGAAAAAATAATTTTATAAAATTCACGCCTATTAAAGACCATGTCAAAAGTTTTTAAAAAATTCAAATAATCACTTTTCACCGTGCAAGATAAGTCAGAACCCATCCTACATGCTAAATTTCGTGACGATAGTCCATAACTGTGGCCTGTATCTTATTTACAAATTATAATGGACAGACGGACGGACCGGACTAGGACCAATATTTCTCGGCGTTACAATCTCTTCGAGCTGTACAAAGCTATAAGGCACTGACAACATTGTTGTGTGGGATACAAAAATCTATTTCTTTTATAGACCCTAGAAATCGTACACATGTTTCTTACTCTCCGCCGTTAAAAATTAAACATTTCGGCACTGAACTCTTCTTGTAAATCTCTTAATGTCCAAGTGTTAGTAAAAGACCTTTATCGCTTCCGAAATGTCATTATCCTTATTTGTACATGTGTGTTGTTGTATTGTTGAACATTTGTTTAACCAAAGTGTAACAAACACAACACATCCACACTTCCATCCGGTTGGTTGTCCGTCCGTCCATCTGAACAATTTACTCTACCGAGGAGGGTTAGGGTATTAAAATTACCCTTATCATGCATTATTTACAGCTATTAACGCAAAGAGATCATCAATTAATTCCATTCATAGTTTGCCCTCCCCGCTTTGCCACCCCTCTTAAAACAAAACAAGTATTTTTAGTTTCCTTTTTGCTCGATTTCATTCGGTTTCCCGACGTGGTTGGAAGGGTATTAGAAAGTCGCGAATACTTCGGCTTTAGCATTATGTTTCTGTGTGTGTGCGTTTGTGTGAGTTCGTGTGTTTGCACGTCTGTCTTTATTTCAATTCAATTGTAATTTGTAGGGTGTTGCTGTTTGACGCCCACTTCTTTTATTCGAAAATTAATTTGGCAATTTAACGCGCTTTACATATCGCGTCATTGCATTGCAATTTCTATTGTTGTTCGTGTTCGTGTATTTTGTATCCTGTTTAGATTTATTGGCAACCAGCGAACGGTGTACGAGTCGCATTAACTCAAATGAAACAGATGCGGGTGAAAAAACATTTGTCATCGCCTTTTTAAATTGTTGGGTTATTAAGGTCTCATTAGGACAAATGCTGAAGTGAGATTCTATTCGCTGGCCTACCTTTAGGGTGTTTGGGTAAATATTGAATAATATGAAATTATTAAGTAGCGAGTTAATGGAATTTAAATATTTGAAAAAAAAAATTTTTCATAGAAATTTTGATGCAAAACTTGAAAAAAATTTTAATCTATGCCTTGTATAGCCTCTGGTAAAATACCTATTATACAACCTAGACAAAATATTTTTAACCAGTAAGGAAAGTAGTAAAGTCGGACTGGGCCGACTATATGATACCCTTCACCGCTTTGGGTACAGATAAAGGGGATAGATTGTACATATATATCCTAACAGACATCGCGTGTTTGTTATATATCCATATCTGAACCGATTTTAGGGAAACTTGCCAGAAACTAATACATATTACTTCAGTGCGTTGTGTCAATCGGCCTAGCTATGGATCTTTTTACGAAGCTTTGCAACATCATTGATGACTTAATTCAGTACCCTATACTAAAATTCTTGCAAATCGTAAGATATGTAGGGACTTTGGTGCACCAATTACATAAAATCGGACGAAAATATATGTGGGAGCTCTATCTAAATTTCAACCGATTTTCACGAAACTTAGCACACGTCATAATAGACTTAATTCAGTACCCTATACTAAAATTCTAGCAAATCGAAAGTTGTATAGGGACTTTGGTACACCATTTACCTTGAATGGGACGAAGATATATATGGGAGCTATATCTAAATCTGAACCGATTTTCACAAAACTTAACACACATCATTGTAGACTTAATTTAGTACGCTATGCCAAAATTTGTGGAAATCAAAAGTTTTCCAGGAACTTTTAATGTACTATTTACCTAAAATCGGGCGAAACCATATATGGGAGCTATATCAAAACCTAAACCGATTTTCACGAAACTTTGCACACGTCATTCTAGACTTAATTAAGTACGCTATGACAAATTTCGTGCAAATCAAATGATTTTCAGAGACTTTGGGGCACCAATTACCTTAAATCGGATGAAAATATATATGGGAGCTATATCTAAATCTGAACCGATTTTCATGAAACTTAGCACACATTATTATAGACGCAATTCAGTACGCTATTCCAAATTTCGAAAGATATATAGGGTCTTTGGTGCACCAATTACCTTGAATTGGATGAAAATATATATGGGAGCTATATCTAAATCTAAACCGATTTTCCCGAAACTTTGCACACATCATTCTAACCTTAATTCAATACGCTATGCCAAAATTCGTGCAAATCAAAAAATTCCCAGGGACTTTTAGTGGAATATTTACCTAAAATCGGGCGTAACTAAAATATATATGGGAGCTATATATAAATCTGAACCGATTTTCATGAATCTTTGCACACATCATTCTAGATCTTATTCATTACGCTGTGCCAAATTTCGTGCAAATCGAAAGATATATAGCACGAAAATATATATGGGACCTATATCTAAATCTGAACCGATTTGTCCCAATTTCAATAGGGTTCGTCCTTGGGCCAAAAAAATGAGCTGTGCCAAATTTCATCCAATTTTGGATCATAAATGCGACATGTACTTTTTTACAATTTAACATTGACAGACGGACGGACGGATGGACATGCATAAATCGATTCAAAAAGTGATTCTATGTATATTCCCAAAGGAACCATGTGTCTATCTTGATTATTTTTGCCTGTTACAGACATATGCACAAAGACATAATACCCTGTACCACAGAGTGGTGAAGGGTATAAAAACCAACGCCTAATATTTTTTTCCAATTTTTCAAAACCTTCTTGTAGCATCTGTCATTGTTCAAATCTTGCAAAATCTCTCCACTAATTATTGCCAAATATATTTGTTATTGTAGCAAATTATAAGTGGCCGTTAAATTATAATTGAGTGATAAAAACTGTCAACCACAAATGCTATTTTTCGCATTCAACAGCCTTTCTCCTAAATAAGGGGACAACAATGAAACAATTCGCAAATACCCAAACAATGCGAAAACAGCTTGGATGAAATCCACTTGAAAATAATTTGAACAAAGCAAAGGATCTAAGGAAGCATGCAACAAATGTCTCCACGGCCACTTAAGTCCCATTGTTCAATGTCACACTACAACCACAAATATTTTCATTTGACAGACGGTGTGAAATGCTGTTGATGAATTGTGTTGCCAGGAAGCGATGAGAGAACAATGACGAAGATGATTTCTGATTGGCCCCTTTAAATGAAAACAGATTGTGATCTTTTAACACTTCAAAACAATTCAAAAAAAAAAATTGTCATAAATAATAGTCATGATTTGGAGTACCATCAATGTTATTATTATTAGCATCATATGCATCATTAAGTAACATCTTTTTTCAGATTCTTCGGGCACAGTGGGAAGAGAATATTAAAAAAAATAAGAGTCTTGATAAATCTTTAAAATGTTTTTCACCTCTATAAATTGTTGTTGTTTTTAACTTATAAATACTTCAAACCAGTGAGCGGAGCAGTATAGTCGCACGGGGCCGATCATATGATACCCTACACAACTACCATGGAAATCTAACTTTCTGCGGTTCTATATTCTGAAACTGGACACTATTTCGTGATATTTGCACCCTCTTGATCGATTATAGGTCAACAGCTCAACTTTCTAACCCTGGCATATTTTCCATTCTTTTTCTTGAAGTGAATTTTTACGCCATAAAATAAAAAAAAAACTTGTCACTTTATGCTTCGGTTGATTTGACCCTCGGAATATTGACCGATCATCACCTAAACAGCCGCTCTAAGTATTTGGTCACATCTCCTTCACCTTGTAAAACATGCGATCTTCTGCATATAATAATTGCTTCTAGAGCGACTAGAAAATCTGACAAAATTCATTGCACCCCCTGAATGAAATCTCAACATCACCGAAAAGTATAGGCGTCGTCCTTGACCATAATCCGAACTTCCTTTACAATTTCAAACCGATCAGCGCGACATTTCCGTCTTCTAATGGAGTAATAATAATACTATGCACATAGTCCCATTTACCTTATTATGCATAACTCCCATATCTGAGCACATCCGACAATAGAATTGGTATCATTTTAAAGGTTAACCACTCCTCTAGGATATACTATCAACTTCTCGGGTTTATGTCCTTCAGGAGTAAATATATACGCTATAGAATACAAATTTTGTCATTTCTCACACAAAAGTCAACGGTCCATTTGACCCACTAAATATTGACCGATCTGAAAACAGGCATGCTTATTCTTTGGCCCGATCCCCTTCTCCATGCAAAAATTCGCGATGTTTGGGCCATAATTGGAGCGACCAGAAAAACTGACAAAAATTAAGTATTTGGTCCATTTCATCCCCTAAATATTAACCGATCTTTACCAAAAACAATAGGGGTCGTTATTGGCCAGAACCCATCCTACATGCAAAATTTCGTGAATATTGGTCCATAACAGACGGACGGATGGACGGACACACATGTCTAGATCGATTCAGCTAGTCGAGATATTACGATCGGTATACTTAAAGGTGGGTCTAGGACCAATATTTCGCAGCGTTACAAACTCTTGGGGCTACACAAAGCTATAATACACTGACAACAAAGTAGTGAATTGTAAGCAAAGTACAGGTCGTATTTATGATCCTAATTGGATGAAATTTAGCACAGCTCATTTGATTGGCCCAAGGACGAACCCTATTGAAATTGGGAAAAATCGGTTTAGATTTAGATATAGCTCCCATATATATTTTCGTCCGATTTAAGGTAAATGGTGTACCAAAGTCCCTATATATCTTTCGATTTGCACGAAATTTGGCACAGCGTAGTGAATTAAGTCTAGAATGATGTGTGCAGTTTCATGAAAATCGGTTCAGATTTAAATATAGCTCCAATATACATTTTCGTCCGATTTTAAGTAAATGGTGTACCAAAGTCCCTTGAAATCTTTTCATTTGCACAAAATTTGGCACAGCGTACTGAATTAAGTCTAGAATGATGTGCGCAAAGTTTCCTGAAAATCGGTTCAGATTTAGCTCCCATATATATTTTCGTCCGATTTAGGGTAAATGGTGTACCAAAGTCCCTATATATCTTTCGATTTGCACGAAATTTGGCACAGCGTGCTGAATTAAGTCTAGAATCATGTGTGCAAAGTTTTGTGAAAATCGGTTCAGATTTAGATATAGCTTCCATATATAGTTTCGCCCGATGTTAGGTAAATGGTGCACCAAAGTCCCTGGGAATCTTTTCATTTGCACGAACTTGGCACAGTGTACTAAATTAAGTCTAGAATGATGTGTGCAAAGTTTCGTGAAAATCGGTTCAGATTTAGCTATAGCTCCCATATATATTTTCATCCGATTTTATGTAATTGGTGCACCAAAGTCCCTTGAAATCTTTTCATTTGCACAAAATTTGGCACAGCGTACTGAAATAAGTCTAGAATGATGTGTGCAAAGTTTCCTGAAAATCGATTCAGATTTAGCTCCCATATATATTTTCGTCCGATTTTAGGTAAATGGTGCACCAAAGTCCCTGGAAATCTTTTCATTTGCACGAATTTTCGCATAGCGTACTGACTTAAGTCTAGAATGATGTGTGCAAAGTTTCGTGAACATCGGTTCAGATTTAGATATAGCTCCCATATATAGTTTCGCCCAATTTAGGTAAATAATGCACTAAAGATCCATAGCTAGGCCGATTGACACAACTGAACTGAAGTTAATATATATTAATCTCTGGCAAGTTTCCTTGAAATCGGTTCAGATATAGATATAGCATAGCTTCCATATATAATTTCGACCTATTCATTTTAATTGTACACCAAGTAATCAGTGGATGTCTGATTGAGATTAAATTTTAAACAGTGCATTATACCAAATAGCGTGTGTCAAGTCGACCCAGTTCGACTTTACTACTTTCCTTACTGGTTAAAAATGTGTTTAAGAAATCTACGTTTTTGGTTACATATTTCTTACCACTTACAAAAATATTTTTAAAAAATCTACCCTTTGCTACATCTCTACAAATATTGTTATGAAATTTGTCTAAATTTAACATCTTTCGTTGCCTCTTATAAAAAACTGATTGATTAATTAAAAATTGTCTTTTTCCCCACTGTGCACAGTAGCAGTGTCACAAGCTAATTTACAAATGAAAACACTAAACGACGCCCGAACGCAATTCCCAGTTTACTTTATTTCCACTTATTTTTTCTCATTGTTCTCACACACGTTTCACCACTTTTCATTCATCATTCAAAAAACACTTCCCGTTGAATGGCAGTGTGGTGGTGACATCCTTAACTGGCCAACTATTTGTTCTTATCAATCGGTTCACGCACTTCTTTTTAAAGACTGTTGCGTCTAACATGTCATTCGCTACGACAATTAGATGCCAGAGTCTATATCCGAATTACGTGCTAAAGTGGATTTTTATTGAAAATTCGAAAAGAGTGTCGGGAAAAATAATTTCTCACTCTTCTCTCCGGTTATGTTTTTATAATTGTTATTATTGTTGTTGTTTTTACTCTTGTGTGGTTTTAATCCACGTTCAGACGTTTTGGACGACTCAATTGAATTGTCCATTCATTGAATTCAGCCAGTTAACCCCTCATTTAATAATGTTTATGTGTTTTTTGTTTTCAAATGATTGTTGTTGTAAGAATTCTGTTTTGATGTCTCCCATTTTTAGTTTTTAGGCAATTAATATTATTATTATTATTTCATATCATGATTATAATACCATTTAAAATAAATATTTACCTCCATCTGTCATAATTTCATTCGAATCTACGATACGACACGTACACTCGGTTAGGAATTTTTATTATTTCTGCTTGGTTTGTTAAATTCAATTAACTGCGAAATTGGTTAATATCGAACTCCCACAAGAAGCACGCTCATCATTACTCAACAACTTTGTTTTTTGTTTTCGATTTGTTCGTAATTGAGGCTAACTACTATTAAATGGAATATTTTCTTAATAAAAAATACCATCCAAAAACATAACAACACTCCGCAAAGTATTTTAAAGACTATTATATGTCAGAAGAAGAATACACAGTGTTAACTTCGGAATATGAAGAACTTTTCATACACTTCATTAATTCAAAGGAAGGTGGTCACAATATAGAAATGATTAAAAAATTGTATCTTCATAAAAATATGTACCTGTGGTATTTAATGGAAAATCAGCAATTCTCGTATACCTTTGAAAAATGTTGCTAAAAAGCTCTATTAATATTAGCCCTTAAAAAATATTCTTTAAACCAGTTAGCGGAGCACTATAGTCGGGCGGGGCCGACCATATGATACCCTACACAACTACCACGGAACTCTAACTTTCTGCGGATGTTTATTCCGAGCCTGGGCAATATTTCGTGATATTTGCACCCTCTTGCCGGTTAGAGGTCAACAGCTGCACAAAGCTATAATGACAACATAGTTGTGTAAGGTATAAAAATCTATGCTTCTGGTAGACCTCTAAAAGGACATCGGATAAGTATTTTTTTAATATTCCACGCCAGGAAAAGACTTAAATTAATATTATTAAAGAATCAAAAGAAAGAAATTCTCGCTGGTTTTATTCCTTTACAAATGGACGCTTGTGGTAGCATTATTTCAAAAAATCGACACCTCCAGGTACACCTTAAAAACCAGTGAACGGAGCAATATAGTCGGACGGGGCCGACCATATAATACCCTACACAACTTTCACGAAACTTTTGTGATTCTATATTCTGAGCATGGACAATATTTCGCGATATTTGCACCCTCTTGAACGACTAGAGGTCAAAAAATATTACTAATATTCAGTACAGCCCTTCTAATTACATGTCCAAATTTCCTTCGCCGTGCGTTGTGTTGTGATGTTTGGCTTTCAACTGTGGCCTATAGATCGACTCGAAAAAAAAACACATAAAATTAAGTTTTCGGTCCACTTCATCCCAATATTATTATCTGATCATCACCGAAAATTATAGGCGTTGTCCTTGACCACTACTGGAACCTCATGGAAAATTTCAAAGTGATCTGTGCTATATTTTCGCCCTCTAGTGTGGTTATGGGTTACTAAATAATATCTGAATACATAATCACCCGTAAATATTTACGTGTAACTCCCACATCCGAGTACATACCACAATATAATTGGTATCAATTTAAAAGCCAACCACTCCTCTTGGATATACTATCCACTTTCCGGCTCTATGTCCTTCAGGAGTAAATATATACGCCATAGAATACAAATTTTGTCATTTTTCAAACAAACGTCAGGGGCCATTTGACCCGCTAAATATTGACCGATCCTTATCAAAACAGGAATGCTTATTCTTTGGTCCAATCCCCTTCTCCATGTACAAATTTGAGATGTTTGGGCCATAATTGCGGCCTCTGGAGCGACCAGAAAAATCGACAAAAATTAAGTATTTGGTCCATTTTATCCCCTAAATATTATCCGATCTTTACCAAAAACAATAGGTGTCTTCATTAGGCCTAGATAGACTCAGCTAGTCGAGATATGATGATCGGTATACTTAAAGGTGGGTCTAGGACCAATATTTCGCGGCGTTACAAACTCTTGGGGCTGCACAAAGCTATAATACTCTGATAACATAGTTGTGTAGGGTATAAAAAGGTCTACCCCTGTGGTTTTAACTTTAATAAGTAAATAAAAAATCTTCAGCCTTTTTTAACTTTAACCAGTAAGGAAAGTAGTAAAGTCGGGCTGGGCCGTCTATATGATACTCTTCACCACATTGGGTATATTCTGCATATGTATCCTTACAATTGCATGTCAATGTTCCCTCGAAGGAACATTCTCATGTCTTTCTGCAACCTATGATAAATTTCATTCGGGCAGATTTAGAGATGGGACACATTTAGCAAAATTGATACACGCTATTCGGTACGTCGCACTGTTAAAATTTTAATCTCAATCAGGATGCATCTGCACCAATTTCAACAAAACACGATAACGATATTAAATTTGATACGTTGTGCAAAATGTCGTGTTAATCGGACAAACATTAGGAGTTTGGTGCACCATTTACGTCAAATTGGACGAACATATGAGGGTTTATGTGGGAGGTATATCGAAATCTTAACCGATTGTCAGGAAAAATAGCACACATCATTCTTTGGTGCACCATTTACCTTAAAGCGGACGAACATATATATGGGAACTATAACTAAATCTGAAAAGATTTTCACGAAATTTAACACACATCATTCTAGACCTATTTTAGCACGTTATGCTAAATTTCGTTCAAATCGAAATATATATAGTGGCTTTGGTGCAGCATTTACCTTAAATCGGACGAACATATAAATGGGAGCTATATCTAAATCTGAATCGATTTTCACGAAATTTAACACACAACGTTCTAGACTTTATTCAAAACGCTTTGCCAATTTTCGTGCAAATCGAAGGAAATATGGGGACTTTGGTGCACCATTTACCTAAAATCGGACAAACATATACATGGGAGCTATATCTAAATCTTAACCGATTTTCAGGAAACTTAGCACACATAATTTTAGACTTAATTCAGTACACTATGCCAAATTTCGTGCAAATCGAAGGATATATAGTGGCTTTAGTGCAGCATTTACCTTAAATCGGACGAACATATATATATAACGGAGCTAAATCTAAATCTGAAACGATTTTCACGAAATTTAACACACATAATTTTAGACCTATTTTAGTACGTTATGCCAAATTTCGTGCAAATCGAAAGATATATAGTGGCTTTGGTGCAGCATTTACCTTAAATCGGACGAACATATATATGGGAGCTATATCTAAATCTGAACCGATTTTCAGGAAACTTAGCACACATCATTCTAGACTTAATTTGTATTCTATACCAAAATTCATGCCAATCAAAAGAATAGCAGGGACTTTGGTGCAGCATTTACCTTAAATCGGACGACCATATATATGGGAGCATATCTAAATCTTAACCGATTTTCACGAAATTTAACACACATCGCTCTAGACATAATTTAGTAAGTTGAGCCAAATTTCGTGCAAATCTATGATATGCACATTCTCAAAAGGAACCATGTGTCTATGTCGTTTCCTTTTGCCTGTTACAAACATATGCACAAAGGCATAATACCCTGTACCACAGTGTGGTGAAGGGTATACAAATGTGGACTGAAGGGTATAAAAATATGATTTTTATAATATTTTTAAAAAATCTACACCTTTGGTTAAACCCATAAAAAGATTTGTAAAAAATCTACCAATTTGATTTTAACTTTAATAAGAGAGTTTAATAATTAAAAAATAAATTTAAAATAATTTTTATGAAAACTACGTCTTTGGTTGCATACTCTATTAATAAATGTTTAGCAATTTTACAACATTCTTAAAAAGCTCAAAAACTCCTCTCGTGTTAGCTTTTTTAAAATATTCTTTACCAAATCCACATTTCTGATAGCCTCAGATTCTTTATTCTTTAAATATCCAACCCTTGGAAGTCCTTTAACGATTGTTTTTTAAATCCACATTTTTTGATTGTCTTACTCTAAAAACCCATGATGATTTTTGAGGAACCACTAACCCTTAAAAAATCCACGCATTTGAAAAAAATATTCTTAAAAAAAAATTAAAATCAAGCTCACAACCTAATACAAAATTTAATAATTAAAAAACATTCAAAATTTCAATATTATTTTTTTATGTTTTCTTTTTATTCATTTCTTGTTCTTTGTTTTCTTTCTATTCAAAATTCAATAAATTGTACCTAGGACTTATTCAATAATACACAAATATTAATTAATAGTATTTTTTTAGTTTGGCTTTGTTTTGTTTTTGTTCAATTTTTACAATAAATATTTACAATGCACACGAGACGACAAACACGACGACGACTGAGCTGTGCTGTGTATCGTGTCAAATATTGAAAATCGTAATTTCCATGGTTATTGTTTTTTGTTCTTGCTTGTTGCAGTTGTTGAATTTGGATTTGATCACATAATGCGATTTGTTGGCGATAATTACAAAATAGCATCGCTGTTGTTGTTATTGGTGCTGCTAAAACACCAATTGTTGCAATCAGATTGAAATATGTTGGTATGCGGGTATGTTGATAACGTTTCTAAATATAAATAAGCAATTTTACACCTCCAACCAGCCAACAACCATCAGCAATGATGCGTTTTGCCTTCCAAAACCGAATCAAATCAAACGAAATTGAAACTAATTGCAAAAACACATAAGTAAATAAATATGGCAACACCATCCATACAACACTCTTTGCTGCATGCCACTGGTATTGATTTAAGTAAACCTCATTAGCTAATGTAAACTGTGGCCATTAGAAGCGTCATCATCAGCAGCATCCTCTTCCTCCTCCGGTGGCTAATCATGGTAATAATACTGAATGACCGAGAGTAGTATTGTTGTAATGACACAGGTGTTGGTAATGAAAACACAACAACAACAGCAACGAAATATCAACATTCTCCATTGCATGACTTGACACCAACACGGTCACACACAGGAGCAGCAGTCGCAGGAACCAGGACAGTCACATAAATGACCCCTCATTAGAATTTGCAAGGCAGTTTGTTTTGTCCATAGGGTCAGCATTAAGAGGGAGGGAGTTGGGACGGATAATTGTGGCTATGTTGACTCAAAACGGTATTTGTTTGTTTGGTTTTGTTAGTGTTGTATTCAGCCATGGTTGTGACTAGAATTGGTAATTCGACTGATTCATGCAAGTCTTCCAGTTGCAATTAGAATTAATTTTTTTCTCTCGCTCTTCTTCTTCTTCTCATCTTAATTCTTCCTTGGTAACGACTCTTGTTGTTGCTGCTGTTGTTGTTGTTGATGATGGTGTTATGACCGGTAAAGTGCAGCAGTTGTTGTTGCCACCACTGCTCGCACTCATTAGCTGATTATAGTGCGGGTGATACTAGTAAAAACCCACAGCCTCTTTGGCCAAAAACTAACTGACTGTGTTGGGTGGTGAATTCTGTTGCTGTTGTTGTTGCTGCTGCTGTTGTTGTTTTAGCCTCTCCTTGGCTTCTTGTTGCGCCTTCTTTGAACGTTTCCATTTCATACGACGATTTTGAAACCAAATTTTCACTTGAGTCTCCGACAGCATTAAACCGCTGGCAACCTCAAAACGTTTCGGGCGGGATAAGTATTTATTCTGTTTAAATTGTTTCTCCAATTCGAGTAGCTGTTGTGAGGTGAATGCAGTGCGAGGGCGGCGTGTCTTACCCAAGATGGCATGATGAGGATAAGCCGCAAGTTCGGGTATACGATGATGCAGCATACCGGCACGAGCCAAAAATTCAAATTGTAAATGTGATGGCATAAAATGTTGACCCATTGGAATCTGGAAGGGGGAAAAAAGGAGAAATGGGGGAGATTAATAAAAGCTAATTAAGGAAAATATTAATTCTTAAAATAATATCTGATTAATTTCAAGTCGTTTTCAATCCTCATGCGTGAATTAGAAAAAAATATTTTTTTAAATGTTTTCCAAGAACCTGCATAGCCTGATGTTAAGATTTTTTACGAATATATTTCCAAGTACTTTCAAAATCAAAAACGTGCATTTTCCAGCAAATATTTTTAAGAACCTTGAGAATTAAAAGCTAAAATTGTAGATTTTTAATCCATATTCTTCAAGACCTTCAGACTATTGATTTATACAACATTTTTTTCCGAGGACCTTCTGAGCTGTAACAGTGGATTTCAAAATAATATTTTTAAGGACCTTCAGAGCCGAAAGCCTGGATATTCAAAGAATATTGTTCAATGACTTCAGTAGTAGAGCTTCGGACTGTTGACTTTAAAAGAAAAAATCAATGACAATGGAGTTTACTATAAGTTTTTAAGGACCTTCAGGTGCTTTTAAGGAACTTTTTAAGGAATATTGTTTAAGGACCTGCAGAGCTAAAACAACAAATCTTTGTAAAATAGTTTTCAAGGATTTTCAATGTAAAGACGTTAGAAGTTAAAATATAATTTTAGCAAGGACCTTAAGAGCTATAAGGATGACTACTATTTCTTTCAAGGTCCTTTAAAGTAAACCTTCAAGTCTATGATTTTTTAAGGATATTTTTTAAAAGGACATTTTTATGTTAGATTTGGACTTTTTAAGGAATATTGTTAAGGGCCTTCAGAGGCAAAACACCAAATGTTTGAAGCATATTTTTCAAAGATTTTCAGTGTAGACGGTGGATATTCAAATATAATTTTAGCAAGGACCTTCAGAGCTAAAAGGATGACTAATAATTTTTTCAAGGACCTTTAAAGTAAACAATGGGGATTTTTTTTAAACATTTTTAAACAGAGTGAATATTTAATGAAAATTATGATCAAGGACCTTTATATATATATATATTTTTTTTTTTTTGAGAAACTCCTCCACCAAAAACTAGGAGTTTTTATAAATATATTTTTTAGAGCCTTAAGGACTAAAATCGTGTATTTATAAAGAATATTTGTTCAAAGAACTTCTGAACTAAAATCAGAGATTGCTAAGGAAAAAAAGGAGAATTAAGTAAAAATATTTTTAAGGACATTTAGATCTAAAAGCTTGGATTTTGAAAGAATATGTTTTGAAATAATATTTTTCAATGATAATCAGATTCTTGACCTCATTTTGTAACCGAGCAAAAGTTTGAATTTTTAAACAATATTTTTTGAGGATCTTTATTGCTAAAAGCTACGATTTTTTTACCAATGTTTTGAAGGGGTTTCGGAATTAATAACGTGCATTTATAAAGAATATTTGTTCAAGGAACTTCTAAACTAAAATCATGAAATTGTAAAAGAAAAATTTTTTTCAAGGATCTGCAGAGCGAAAAAATATTTGTATGCGTATTTTGATCCATTAGCGCAGAAGGAATACCAATGCCGCTAACTTTGATGTTTTAAAGAATCTTTTCGTGGACCATTTCAGCGAAGGGAATCCCTCAAAAGCGGAGATTTTTTTAAATAATTTTCAAGGAAGTTTTGGGCTTAAACAAATATATTTTTTAAATGTCCTTTCTGGAAAGAATTTAATTCAAAAATTTTTTGCAAAAAAAAAATATATTTAAAAATTCAATTTTAGTGGAAGAAGTCCTTAAAAAGCCGAAGGATTTTTGAGGACTATTAAAGCGGTATTGACATTGACAAGGGCTTTCAGACCAATAACCCTGCATTTTCTGTCGAAAAAAACCGCATTGGCAGGGTCTGATTGTGCTATAAAAGTGAATGGTTTAAGGGAACCCCACCCATTCCCGATTTTAATTTTTCTAGATTTTCAATGGGCTGGTAAATCAATACCAATGCTTGTTAAGGTTTGTAACTTTGCACATATATATTTGAAGATTTAAAAGAGAAGAAAAATAATTTACAAAAAAAATTTTTGTTGTTGTTTTGTTGTGGTTTTTTGTAATTAAAGAAAAGTCCTTATTTTTAATGGCGGGCATGATAACTCCTCACTGGAACATCGGAATCCGAAAATTCCAACGGTTTTAGAAAGAGTATATGCCTGGCTCTCGTATTAACTAGGATTATTGACTTCGCTCTAAAATTAACAAAATGGCGGACCTTTGAAAAAATATTTTTGGAAAATCGCTGATTTTTGACCAAGAACCAAGTTAAGAAATAAGGAAGCTCTTCACCGATTGGCTTTATCCTAGTTCATACGATAGCTATACACTCACAGAGAAACGTGTAAAAATTTGGAATCGATTGGGTTATTAGTTTTTGGGTTATTGTGCCCGCCATTCGCAAAAGAGAAAAACGCGTTTAAAGTTTGAGAAGCCCTTTGCCGTCACTTGATGCTGACACAATAAATCGGCTATATTTTCAAGAGTTCTTGAGATTTTCACATGCAATTTTGTAGGGAATTAGTGTAGAATTAGTGTAGATTCGAATTAAATCAAAAAAAATTTGACCCCGAGAATGGGGGGTCCCCTTAATATAATCTTTTCAAGGACACATTTATCTATAATGGTCTATAGGCGAGGATTTCTATCAATATTTTTGTAGGAATCTTGATTTTGGATTTGACTATATTTTCTGTTGAGTTGTTCGATTATTTTGTAATTTTTTTTTTTAAGTTGAAAGCTTTATATTTTTATAAAAAAATTTAAATAAACACCTACCGGTATTGGTTTTCCCGACGGGTCCAATGGCCTATGGAACGCTGAACCGCCATGTGCCAACAAATGATACGGGTGGCCGCCGGCATATAAGGGGAAATCTTGTGGCCGGATGGGACTATGTGGAGGCACTGGTTTTTTAAATTCATCACCCAATTCCATGCCGTGCATACCCAAATGCTGCTGATCCTCACAGCCGGGGCTAATGGGTGGACTAGAACGATGCGATGATGTGGGAGATTCTGATCTATAAGAAAAACAAACAATAAAAAAAAATTGTTAATATTTGTTTTATGATTAATCTTAATATTTATCTTTAGTTATACTAAACAATTAAAAAGTATAATTAAATTGGAAAAAAAATTCAATTTCCTTCGGCAAACACTTGACACTTGAATGGTCATTAACATTTACAAAGTATTGAGTACAAAGTCATCGTTTAAAAACAATTATAAATGATAAAATGTTTTTCTTCTTCTTCTTTCTTTGCAATATTTTCCTGTGATTTTTTCTGTTACATTTTTGTATTATTATAACAACAATGTAGTTTATTTTTTTTTTGTTGTTTTTTTTTCGACATTGTTGTGCGATTTTTTTTTTTGTTCATTTTTTTAATGAAATATTTCCATGGAGTATTGCTTTGGGTAGATTGAATAATGTGTGTGTGGAGTATGTCTTAGTTTTGAAGTGACATTTAAGATGTCTTTCTTTTCAATTATAGCATTTGTTAATAATTTCGCATTTATTTATTTAAGCATTTTTAATGGCATAATTGACTGACCACTAACCCAATTTCTATTGTTGCAATTAACAACATCGCACAGAGATTGCTTACAAAATATTCGAAAAGTGGTTCATAACAAATTGTTAATATTGTTGTTATGAAATACATATTGAATGTGACCTCAAAAAGATGTGAATAAAATTGTAACAAAATAAAAAAACAAAAACAATTAATTTTTGTAGGTGTAAATATATACAAATGATTGTATTGTACCCATGCACACTTAATATCGGATTTAAAAGGATTCTCAATACACCGAAAAATAAATAGGACTATAAAACTACGGGACCTAAAGGACTCACATCTAAAAATTTGATATTCATCGTAGAATTTTTTATTAGAATATCGACTATGAAAGGGTATGAATATTTTTCCAATAATTTTTTGGTCTTGGTGGAGTTGTAAGCCGATTTTTATGATTTATTTTTTTTTCAGAATATATTTTCAAGGACTAAAATTTTTTAAATATTATTGATAGAATGTTCGTCTTTTTTGGAAGGACCATCAACAACTTTTTAATAAATTTTTAAGCTTCGATTTTATTAAAAATTTATTTTTTTTAAGAACTTCGAATTGTCACAAGAGACATTTGGGTTTGAAAGGTTTTTTGTAAAGAAGCTATTAATAGCTTCTGGGGAGAATATCCCAACAAAAAATTAAGGGAACTGATAAGGATCAGTGGCGAGATCCGAAACTATGGTCTTCCCTGCCTTACCCCTCGGTGGACAATGCCATACATTCCCCACTAATAAATAGTTGTTTTTTTTATAAAAACAACAAACTGGGATTAAGCCTGACTATTTTGCAAAAAAAAAACAAAATAAAAAAGGTCGTGAATTTCTAATGGGAACATTATGAAGTATTTGTATTAATGGGACCCCCCCCCCCCATTCTCGAGGTCAACATTTTGTTTGATTTAATTCGAATCTACACTAATTCAAGAATGTCTCTACAAAATTTCAAGTGAAAATCTCTAGAACTCGAACCGATTTATTGTGTCAGCCAAGTGACGGCTAAAGTGGCTCTCAAACTTTAAACGCGTTTTTCTCTTTTGCGAATGGCGGGCACGATAACTCAAAAACTAATAACCCAATCGATTTCAATTTTTTACACGTTTCTCTGTGAGTGCATAGCTATCGTATGAACTAGGATAAAGCCAATCGGTGAAGATCTTCCTTATTTTTTTTTAACTTGGTTTTTGGTCAAAAATCAGCGATTTTCCAAAAATATTTTTTCAAAGGTCCGCCATTTTGTTAATTTTAGAGCGAAGTCAATAATCCTAGTTCATACGAGAGCCAGACATATACTCTTTCTAACAACGTTGGAATTTTCAGATTCCGAAGTTCCAGTGAGGAGTTATCATGCCCGCCATCAAAAATAAGGACTTCTCTTTAATTACAAAAAAGAACAACAAAACAATTACAAAATTTTTTTGTAAATTATTTTTCTTCTCTTTTAAATCTTCAAATATATATGTGCAATGTTACAATCCTTAACAAGCATTGTTATTGATTTACCAGCCCATTGCAAATCTTGAAAAATTAAAATCGAAAATGGGGGGGGTGGGTATTTCGGTTTTTTTTTAACAAGAATAGCTGGATGACCTTGGGACAATAAACCTGTGTATATAATATTTTTTGAAAGAAAGTTCGACCTATTTTTAAATGCCTATTACAGAATTTTCCTTACCTCATCTATTTTACGAAAAACTCAAAAACATTTTGTAAATTCAAATATTAATTCCTTTCATATGAAATAGGAATATTTTCCAAGACCCTTAAATTTGAAATTTTATTAGGACACCATAAATTAATTTTGTATTGACCTGACGAGGGAATATTTAAACAAATTTTAAAAGTGCCGAAGTCAGCCAAAAAATTCGAAAATAATTCGTTTGAATGAATCCATTACAAAAATGTGACTAGAATATCTAAATTTGTGATAAAATTTGGAGCTATTAAATACTTTGTTTTAAATTATTTTCATTATCAGAAACTACTTTTCATTCGCATCTCAAAACAATTAAATAGTTTGGAAACATACCACACATGCAATTCCCATGTAATTACAGACAGAAAAAACATTTGCCCAAGTTATAGGCACCAATTCTTAATTTCTTGGATACTAATGGGGAACAATAAGCCTATAATGTCCTTCTACCTTAATTCAAATAGGAGCGAAATTTAAATGAGACACCTATATCTCCAAAAACCAAGGTTATTTAAAAACCAATTTTTTATTCCAATTTTTAGTTATCCAACCAACGTTTATTTTTAATTAAAAATAAAAAAAAAACTTCTCCCACAACTCACCTTGACATACCGTCGGGTGACGGTGAATCATAATCACGTGACTCGTGTATACGCTGTAATGCCTCCTGTTCGGACATACCACCCGTCGCCGCCGCCGCTGCTGCAGCAGCTGCCGCCGACATTTCACGGGCATATTGTAAACTAGCGGCGGTTAGGCGATCATCCATATGCGAGTGTTGTTTCATCGATGTTTCCATTGGCGATTGTTGCGTATCATGAGTATTTTGATTTTTCGCCAAAAGAGCATCGATGCAAAAGGATTTTTTCGGTTGAGTTTGTTGGATGACAGGCGGTGATATCGATGTAGTGGGTGATGGAGGTGGCGGAGTCAATTGTGGTGTACCGTTTAGCATGACGGCACCTAAAGGTAATCGTGGCATTGGATAGACACCGTTGGGTAATGACGATGGTGGCGGGGGAGTAGGATGTACCACCATATGTGTGGGGGGAGGTACCCCTTCATAGATCCTTGGCGGCGGTAATGTGTTGGGGAAGATGCGTTGATCTCTTAAATTAAGCGGTGATGTTGTTGTCGATTGTGGCGGCGGTAATTGGGCAAGTGGATGCATATTGGGTACGGGCTGCACCAATAATGGCAGGGGAGCTGCGGTTTGTTGATGAGCCTCTTCTTGTGTGGTGGTGTTTGATGGGTGGCTTAAAGGCTTGGGAGAATTTGAATTGGAATTTGTTGGCGGTGGTGTTGATGTGGCCGAACGCTGTGGACTGTGATGTATTGATCTGGGAGATCGTGGTGATAGCGTTGAACGGCTATTGGTATCGTGTTGATAATCACTGTGGGATGGGGAGCTAATGAGATCAGATTGTTGTTGCTGTTGTTGTTGGTGATGTTGCTGGGCCGCCGCAATGTGATTAAGGAACTGTGAAAGATGTTGCTGTTGTTGTTGCTGCTGCTGTTGTTGTTGTTGATGTTGCTGCAATTGTTGCAGCGTTGGTGGCTGTGATACTTGTGCACTTGACATTATTATAATTTCTTTCTTTAATATTTTTTCCTTAATTTCTTTTTATCTTATTTCACTTCAATTGTTATAATTTGTTTTCTCTTTATTTTTTCTTCTTTATTAATTCTTCTTTAATTATTTTTCTCAAAATATTTATTCTCAATTAAATTTGTATTGCTATATCAATTGGTTTTTTGTTGTTGTCACTTGTTTTTTTTTCTATTTATCGCGGAGCTACATTTGCCGTACGTCCTTAACGTACAAACGCGTTTTAACGACTGTAAGAAAATAATCAACCGTTCTCAATCATATACCTCATGAAACGACGACTTCCCAACTGCCACAAGTAACACACATACATACTCTGACTCTTTTGCACCAACACCACCCCGTCATCAACTCTACTCTAAAACAAAACCTTTTGCTGGGTTCATTCCATTACCAACAACCAATGAACACCACCTTTTGTTTATGGTGGTTTTCTTATTAGGTTTTCAATGCGGCACCAACTAATAATAAAGAGAGCTCTCACTTCCGTTAGTTATACTCTCTTGCACAGTTAGGCTGAGATACTCTTTGTTTTGTCTGTAACTCACCCAACACACAACTCACACTGGCCTCACACACAAAAAATGGAGTAGTTCTCCTTATTGACATTTCCTTCTCTTTCTCGTGAATACCGTTGGCTTTAGAACTACAAAGAGTAAAAGAGATAACCTTATCAACTACGAGGCGTTACTTGTTCTCCGCATTGTTGAAGATGATGATGGCATATTGATGCCATTGTTATTTATGTTGTTGTTGTTTTGCTTTGGTGTTTTTTTCTTCTTTGTAGAGTAATTTAATACACAGCCATGATTAGATTGAAATTGTTGGTAATTGGAAAGGTGTGGCATTTGTTGGTCGTCAGAGCACCACTCAACACAGCAATACTACCATCATCGTCGTCATCATCATAAACTTTGTAATGCTGGCAAATTGTTGAACACCCACCAACAGCATTCATCAGCATATATTTATACCATCAGAAAAAAACAGAAACGCAACCAACAAAAAGTTATTGTAATATAGTATGTGTGAGCATTCCTGTATGTGTGTGTGTCTGTGTGTTAGTTGAATTGCAGTCACCATTTTTAGCCTAAAATTGTTAGAAAAACGAGATATAATTACCATCATTATGGAGTGTTGCTGTTGCTGCTGCCACTACTCCTACCTCCATTTCTATGGTCGGTCATGGCATCGCAACTTAGTTTGACAAATTTAACTTCACGAGAGTGAGTATAGCGGGTATACTACTACAACGCACACATATATAAATACATTTATATTGTAGAACACATATTTTCCGAAAATACTGTAATATAAAGTCAGTTTTATAGTCATTAAGTCGGGTGAAATGGATGATGATGATGGTGATGAGTCAAAAGTTGAAGCAGTACAAATATGGTTATGGACTGAGTTAAGGTTGTTAAGTTCTTCTTTTCCTTTTTTTCATTGTTTTTGTTGGTGTTTCTTTTTTTGTTTCGAGCAATTGTCATTCGAAACGCAATGCAACTTTAATGAATGTTTTTTGTATGTGCATACGCTTGTAAATTTTTGTTGTTTATATTTACATGGATAATGAAAAATAATTTTTCTTAATTACGGCTGGGAACAATTAATTTAAAAAGAAAAAAAGAAGTGTAAGAACAACTACGTGGCAAGGATTTTATAAGTTCGGTCATATGTAAAAAAAAAATATATATATACAGTGGTGGTCACAGAATTAAAACATTTACTGTGGTAAATATTTTTTGATCAGCCCTCGATTCTTTTGAAGTATTTTTGAAATTTTTTTAATTCAGAACACTTCGATATACTGCACTTAAGATATTAAGTGCGAAAATAGAAAATTATTGCCTGCAATTTTCCATAAATAACGGTTTTTATGAAAATTCATCGATTTTGAAGTGGCCATTTAATTAAAACATTGTGTGATTTTTTACTTTACTGTATTTTTTTTTTTTGAAAATATTTTTAAAAAAGCTCATTAATTTAATTCAATTATGTAAACTAAGCACTGATAGAATCATTTACAGATAAAAATATTTGAAAAAATCTGTAAAATCAATCAAAATTGCAAAAAAAAATTGTACAGTACACCTAACGTTCAGAAAACACCCTTATTATAGAAAATAAAGGTGGGAATGCACTAGAAATTGCTAGAATTAGTAAAAAACAATTAATAATTCTAAAAATGAATAAATATTTGAAATAAAAACTCAAAAAATTGGAATTAACCTAAAGGAACGATTCAATTTCAATAGCCTTTACTAAAGAAGGCCGGAATATTTTTGCAGTTGTGAGAAAATATAGATTGATATTGGTATTTATTATATCAAATCGATTGTTCGAGTAGTACAGAATATATTTTATCAAAAAATATATCAGTTACAACAGAACGAACAGAGATCAAGGCCTATGTTGACGAGTAAAGGTTTCTGGCACACAGCAGTATTTTTGATGTTCAACACAAGTCTTCAAATATTTGTCAATGTGTAAAATTTTTCCTAATTTTTTACTAAAATAGATTAAGTGGAAGTCATTCTCTTCATAAAATATTATTTTGGAAAAATATTGTCATGTTCAATAGATTTTAAGGGTCAAGAGTTGACCATCAATCATGCTGATGTGTGCCAAAAACCTTTACTCGTCAACAAAGGCCTTGATCTCTGTTCGTTCTGTTGTGACTGATATATTTTTTGATAAAATATATTCTGTACTACTCGAACAATCGATTTGATATATTTAATACCAATATCAATCGATATTTTCTCTCACATACTGCAAAAATATTCCAGCCTTCTTTAGTAAAGGCTATTGAAATTGAATCGTTCCTTTAGGTTAATTCCAATTTTTTGAGTTTTTATTTTAAATATTTATTCATTTTGAGAATTATTAATTGTTTTTTACTAATTCTAGCAATTTCTAGTGCATTCGCAACTTTATTTTCTATAATAAGGGTGTTTTCTGAACGTTAGGTGTACTGTAAAAATTTTTGACAATTTTGATAGATTTTTTCAGATATTTTTATTTGTAAATGATTCTATCAGTGCTTAGTTTACATAATTGAACTAAATTAATGAGCTTTTTTAAAAATATTTTCAAAAAAATACAGTAAAGTAAAAAATCACACAATGTTTTAATTAAATGGCCACTTCAAAATCGATGTATTTTCATAAAAACCATTATTTATGGAAAATTGCATGCAATAATTTTCTATTTTCGCACTAAATCTTTTAAGTGCAGTATATCGAAGTGTTCTGAATTGAAAAATTTTCAAAAATACTTCAAACGGATCGAGGGCTGATCAAAAAATGTTTACCACAGTAAATGTTTTAATTATGTGACCACCACTGTATATATATATTATAATGATTGTTGGGAAAGGAAAGTTATACTAAAACTTAATATTTAAGAAATGATATACAATTTTACATTTTATGTTACAATATCATATAGAAATTAAACCTTTTAAAGCTGGAAAGCGAACTTGCAAGAATTACATAAAACAATACAAAGCTAATAGAATAAGAAAGGGCCACACGACGTTAGACTTAAATTTCAAAACCTTCTAAGAGATTCGAAATATAAGATGTAGAGAATTCTGATATGTTAAGAGGGTCAATATTTAGTAGTATATAACGGATAGGATACCAAATTAATGGTACACATAAATTTATGATTAAAGGATTCGATTGAAATGGTGGAAGGATAACATAAGAGGTCAGAGGAGAATAAAAGGCACTACAATAAAGTTCGATGGGTGTATAATGAGTTTATAGGAAAAAGTAAAAATATCATATTATTTTGAACTGGTGTACGTTTATAGCATAAGAATATAGAATAAGGGACGCACATTAGATTTCGATTAAAACAGGGGAAAGAACAATGTGTATACAGATAACATTAGTAGAAGAAGTTCGAAAAGAATTGGATAAAATATAATCATTCGTATAAGAGGAGTTCTGGAATATAATGTCTTCACAAAAAGTAATAGGAGGTGTCAAGTGCATCAAAAAAAAAAAAATGCCCCAAGAAAATAAATTTTGCTCTAAAGTGATCGAATTAGTACAGGAAAAATTTAGAGCCCGGAATTGGATAAGACACCGAGATAGTATAAAAGAGGCTCATAAGAAATGCGACTTATACCCTCATAAGAGGTCTGAAATTAATAAGAGGAACTCACAAATATCCAACACCAAGTAATGAGAGAGAGGGAGAGCGATACCAAAACAAAACGCAGAAGAAAAATGAATGGTGGTTGCAATTTTATCTTGGGATGAATATATTTGTTAAGATAGAGGAAAATTGAGCGTGAAAATAAAGTGAAAAATAATTGTGAAATTGCGAAAAAAATAGTTGATTTCTCATGGTTATAAGAATTTGTACTTGTGTTCAAACATATTCATTAAATCTTTTTTCTTTGTAGCAAAAGCTAAAAATACTCCTAAGAGTACTTTTAGAAGTGCTCGAATAAAATGTAAAGAGAACATTAATGGTCACAGAAAATAGAACTACCTTTTAATAGTTCCGGTACGAGTACAAGAATAGTGTATATGTTATCCGACTAATATCGATAATGCAGGACCGGCATAAATCAAATATCGTGGTTTTTAGTTAATTATGCAGAATTGTTCGCTATATCAGACTTCATGTTGCGTAAAACATTCAAGCTAATATATCTTACACACTCTGATTGAAAAGCTATAGAGGTTCCTATGTTCTTGTATGGTGTGAGTCAATTGAAAACCTAAACTCATTTTCTGTAAAATCGTTTTTATACCCTTCACCACACTGTGGTACAGGGTATTATGTCTTTGTGCATATGTTTCTAACAGGCAAAAGGCAACGAGATAGACACATGGTTCCTTTTGAGAATATGCATAGAATCACTTTCTAAGTCGATTTATACATGTCCTTCCGTCCGTCTGTCTGTCCATTTTAAATTGTAAACAAAGTACAGGTCGCATTTCTTATTAGAATTGGATGAAATTTGGCACAGCTCATTCATTTGGCCCAAGGACGAACCCTATTGAAATTGGGAAAAATCGGTTAAGATTTAGATATAGCTCCCATATGTATTTTCGTCCGATTTAAGGTAAATGGTGTACCAAAGTGCCTAAATATCTTTCGATTTGCACGAAATTTGGCACAGCGTACTAAATTAAGCCTAGAATGATGTGTGTTAAGTTTCCTGAATATCGGTTCAGATTTACATATAGCTTCCATATACATTTTCGTCCGATTTAAGGTAAATGGGGCACCGAAGTCCCTTTATATCTTTCGATTAGATATAGCTCCCATACATATTTTCGTCCGATTTAAGGTAAATGGTGCACTAAAGTCGCTATATCGGTTCGGATTTGGATATAGCTCACATATATATTCTAGTCCGATTTTGTGTAAATAGTGTACCATGTGTCTTAAGTTTCGTAAAAATCGGTTAAGATTTAGAAATAGCTCCCATATATAGTTTGTTCCGATTGAAGGTAAATGGTGTGTCAAAGTTTCTATATATCGTTCGATTTGCACAAAATTTGGCATAGCGTACTAAATTCGGTCTAGGATGATCTGTGTTAAATTTCGTGGAAATCGGTTAAGATTTAGATATAGTTCCGTATATATTTTCCTCCAATTTAATATAAATGGTGTACCAAAGTCACTATATACCGTTCGATTTGCAATAAAGATTCCTATAGTAACGGAAGGAGAAAAAAGATGTGCGATGGAAAAAATGTCAAAAGAAGTCTGACCATAACCAGATAAAGTTCCGATAGATAAAGATGGAACTAATAAGCCTAACAATAATTGAAAGAATACATTAGAATAATTGAAAGAATACATACATACATTCAAAAGAAATCCAATTAGAATTTCAAGAAGTCAATCTGAACTGAGATAGAATGATATGTGATCCTAAGTAGTCCGATGAGTACAGGAAGAATTTATATTTGATCAAATGGATAAGAGGGGGCCAATAAACATTAAAAAGATAAGGAATTCAATGGGACTCTGTCTTAAATAAGAAGTATTCCTAAAATAATCCGATTATAATATGAATAGCTCTTAAAAATAAACCATTAACTCACTAGTGGTCCAATGTGCAATACAGTTGGTTAATATATATTAGGTCCGACGAAGAATGGTGGAACTAATAAAAAATCAGAAGAAAAAGAGGGGAAAAGTCCAATTAGAATATGAAAAGCTCTTAAAAAATATCCTTGAACTCTGTGGAGTTAATCCTAAAAAGTCCGCCCGGTAGATGAGGTGTTTTTATTTGGTTCGACGGATGAAGTTGGGCTTATAAGCCTAAAAATAATTGTAGGATTTCATTAGCATTCTCATTTGAATAAAAGGGGCTCATAAGAAATCCGATTAGAATAGGAAGGGGTCTTAATAGACCTGAAATCATTACAGGTCCATTTATTAAAAAAAGACCTCACAAATAGAAAAACTTAAATAAAATAGTTTGGAAATTACAGAAGCTACGCTGAATTAAAAAAAAGTATGAAAGGTTGGTCATATATTGTATGAAATAATGTGAAATGATTTCATGAAATACACCTGAAATAATATAAGTTAATAAAGGACCCCCTACAATAATCCGAATAAAAAATCAGAAGATTCGAAAACGGCGTATATAAAATGATGAACCCAAAATTTGGAATAGAATAGTTGATACTCGTGTCAGAAGTAGCTCATGGAGGTTCTAGTGGAATAGGAGTAGCTAATACAGGTCCTTCTAGCATATGATGAACTTCAAAGTCATACGAAGAGAATTGTGGGAGGTAGTCTGGGATCCCATTGATAATTGCGGAAATTAAAACTTCAAAATAGATTCCACAAATATAGGAAACTACCTCGGATAAATCCTGTACCGAGACGAATAGGAAGATGACAAATTGATTGGAATCGAATGTAAAGTGAAGAGAACAGTTCGAATAGAATAAAATAAACCCATACGATATTCGATTATTGGTCTGTTCCCGTACTGCAAGAATCTACTAATTTTTACTGTGATAATAAATTATCATTTATGATATCGAAATAATAATAAATTATAAATAAATTATTGCAGTACGGGAACAGTCCATATAATAGAAGTAGTTCCTGGGGATCCTACTGAAATGGGAGCAATTCATAAAGATCATTTTTCTCAAGATATGCGAATATAATTGAAAAAATGTGAGAAGAACGTAATTGATCCCTTTGGAATTTATATATTTTTTTAAAATATCCATGTTTCTGGAAAAAAAAACTTTTCCTTAAAATTCCATACTATTAAAATAAATTTCTTGAAAAAAATGCACACTCTGTATTCTAATGAGAAAAAGTTTATAATTTAAAATCTTGCAATTTAAAAAAAATGGAATTTTATTTCCTGTTTTTGTTGTTATTCATCTACAAGAGTTTTGGTAATTGTTTTAAACTGTTTGTAGATTTTTCTGTGCTACACCTTCTTCTTTCTCTCTATTCTTTTCCATGGCTGTCATTTAGTTTGCTGTAGTGATTTTCATTTCATTTTGGTATTGTCATTAATGTTGCTGTTTTTGCTGCTACAGCTGCTGTTGTTGTTGTTGAACATTTTTGTTAATTAGTGTTTGCCATGCTAATTACTTTTCAAATTACTACACAATTTTTTGTTTTTGCTGGGGGATTTGCATGTTTTCTCGTTTGCTCCAAAATGCTGGCCATTTTCCTAGGTGTGTTTTTCGTTTTGCTGGCCCAAATGAAATAGATGAATGGTTGGCTGGCTGACTGGTTGGTTGGTTGTTTGGTTGTCCTGTCGGCCGTTGAGTTGAGTTTAGTTCAGTTAAATGTTTTTCTGTATACTCTGGCGAATTTTAAGGTTTTCCATATATACTAGGTTTACATGTGAGTGTGTATGTACATGTAGTTGTATATACCCAGTAGAAAGTGTCTTGCAGACAACATAAACGAATCGTGCAAGACAATGGCAATTCCTTGAAGACACTTTGCAGACAACAATGTGAGATCCTTGACGAAATTTTCACACAAGTGTCGCAGTATTCATGCAAGACAACTTGGGCGACAAGGTAAGCGATGTTGTCGTTGACGACAACTTCGGCGACAAAACTCCCTACTTTTCGTTGACGACTATCATCGACATGTCGTTTACACAGTCATTGACCCATTGTCATCAATCATACCCCATTAAAAATTCAAATAAAAATATACATATACATTTTCAATTTATATTTTTATACCATGTAATTTATTATATAACAAGAATTATACATTGCATTTACGTTTATAATAATATAAATAAACACATTGCATGATAAGTTGTCGAGATGATTTTCTCCATTTTAACATCATCTGTAAAGAAATAACAACATTAAAACGCTTTAAAATATGAAACATCTTTCAGATATTACTTACAATAATTAATTAATTAAATAATGTTAATTTATTACCAGGCAATGACCCTTAATCCCCTCAATGACCCTTAATCCGGGGTCTATGACGTTTAATCCGGATTAAGCCTTAATCCCCTCAATGACCCTTAATCCTGAGTCAATGACCTTTAATCCGGGGTTAATAACCCTTAATCCCCTCAGTGACCCTTAATCCCGCTTAAATCTTAATCCCCTCAATGACCTTAATCCAGGGTCAATGACCCTTAATCCGGATTAAGCTTTAATCTCCTCAGTGACCCCTAATCCGGGGTCAATGACCTTTAATCCGGGGTCAATGACCCTTAATCCCCTCAGTGGCCCTTAATCCGGGGTCAATGACCCTTAATGACTTTTAATCCGGATTAAGCCTTAATCCCCTCAGTGACCCTTAATCCGGGGTCAATGACCTTAATCCCCTTAGTGACCCTTAATCCGGATTAAGCCTTAATCCCCTCAGTGACCCTTAATCCGGGGTCAATGACCTTTAATCCGGGGTCAATGACCCTTAATCCCCTCAGTGACCCTTAATCCCCTCAGTGACCCTTAATCCCCTTAATGACCCTTAATCCCCTCAGTGAAACTTAATCCCCTTAATGACCCTTAATCCCCTCAGTGACCCTTAATCCGGGTTCAATGACTTTTAATCCGGATTAAGCCTTAATCCCCTCAATGACCCTTAATCCGGGGTCAATGACCTTTAATCCTTAATCCCCTCAGTGACCTTTAATCCGGGGTCAATGACCTTAATCCCCTTAGTGACCTTAAATCCGGAATATGCCATAATCCCCTCAATGACCTTAATCCGGGGTCAATGACCTTAATCCGGATTATGCCTTAATCCGGATTAAGGTCATTGACCCCGAATTAAGGTCATAGAGGGGATTAAGGCTTAATCCGGATTAAGGGTCACTGAGGGGGTTAAGGGTTATTAACCCCGGATTAAAGGTCATTGACTCGGGATTAAGGGTCATTGAGGCGATTAAGGCTTAATCCGGATTAAGGGTCATTGACCCCGGATTAAGGTCATAGAAGGGATTAAGGCTTAATCCGGATTAAGGGTCACTAAGGGGATTAAGGCTTAATCCGGATTAAAGGTCAATGACCCCGGATTAAGGGTCACTGAGGGGATTAAGGCTTAATCCGGATTAAAGGTCGTTGACCCCGGATTAAGGGTCACTGAGGGGATTAAGGGTCATTGACCCCGGATTAAAAGTCATTGACCCCGGATTAAGGGTGACTGAGGGGATTAAGACTTAATCCGGATTAAGGGTCATTGAGGGAATTAAGGGTCACTGAGGGGATTAAGGGTCATTGGCCCCGGATTAAAAGTCATTGAGGGGATTAAGGCTTAATCCGGATTAAGGGTAATTGACCCCGGATTAAGGGTCACTGAGGGGATTAAGGGTAATTGACCCCGGATTAAAGGTCATTGACCCCGGATTAAGGGTCACTGAGGTGATTAAGGCTTAATCCGGATTAAGGGTCATTGACCCCGGATTAAAGGTCATTGAAGGGGAATAAGGCTTATCCGGATTAAGGGTCACTGAGGGGATTAAGGGTTATTAACCCCAGATTAAAGGTCATTGACCCCGGTTTAAGGGTCATTGCTCGGTAATAAATTAATTCGAGAATGCCGTATATAACATTAATATATAAAAGAGCTTAGTGATAAGTGAGTGACTGTGGGATCATCGCCCAGACGAAACGGCTGAAGCTAGAAGTATGAAATTTTGAGTACTTATGTGTATGATAAGTACTAAATTTGATACTATTTGCATAGTGTATAGAAATGGAGTCCTGAAAAGAGGAATTATGATTAGTTTTGGAGTAGAGGACTAAAAGTACAAAATTTGGTTCAAGTTGGATTTAGGTGAACAAATAGAGCTGGAGTATTGAAATTGGGAATTAAAATGAAAGTTGGATTGTAGTATTGATGAGTTTAGGAAATTGCGTACGAAAGTACTTAAAGTTACTAAATTTAGTACAATTTGGATTTTGGGTGAACGGATAGAGCTAAAAACCTGAAATTTGGAATTAAAATTATTGTTGAGGATTGAACTATAAATACAGCTTTGGGAATTCACATTTATGTGTACGAATAGTACTAAATGGAACTAGATTTGGTACAATTTGGGTTTGAGTGAAAGGAGAGATCTGGAAACCTAAAATTTGGATAATAGTTATTGTTGAAGTGTAGAATTGAGATATGAAAGTAAAGTACTTATGTGTGCTAAATGGTACTATATTTGGTACAAATTGATTTTGTGCAAACGGATAGGCTGGACTTCAGAATTTTAGAATTAAAATTACTGTTGGAGTGTAGGATTGATTTGGTTTAGGAAATTCGTACTTATGGGAACAAAACGTACTAAATGGTACTAAATATTTTATCATTTGTTTTTGTGTGAACAGATGCGGCTGGAATTCTGCAAATACTGTTGGAATGTATGTGTATCAAAAGGTACTAAACTTGGTACAATTTCGATTTAATAGAAATGGAAACCGGATAGAAATGGAAAACTGAAATTTCAATTAAGTTTACTCTTAGAGAGCATGATTGAGGTAGTTAAGAACGAACAGAACTACATGGTTTCGATTTGAGTGAAAGGATAGACATGGAAAACCTAAATTTGGAATTAAAATTACAGGATTAAGGTATGAATTAAGGAATTTCGTACTAAATACTAAAACACTAGATGGTACTAAATATGGTAGATTTTGGTTTGTGAGAACGGACTGAGCGGCAATCCTAAAATTTTGAATTAAAATTATTGACAGAAGTGTAGGATTGAGACATTGAGGTAATCTTGAAAAGTCGTAATTATATGTACTAAATTTGATCAAATTTAAATTTGGCTGAACGGATGGAGATGGAAAAGTCATATATCGTGTAAGACAATGGCAATTCCTTGAAAACACTTTGCAGACAACAATGTGAAATCGTTGACGAAATTTTCACACAAGTGTCGCAGTGTTTATGCACGACAACTTGGGCGACAGGGTAAGCGAAGTCGTCGTTGACGACAACTTCGGCGACTAATCTCCCTAGTTTTCGTTAACGACAGATTCACTTCCTGTCGTTTACACATTCGTTAATGACTGCATACCTATTGCCACCAATATTGTCGTCAATCATACTCACATACTCCATTTAAAATTCAAATAAAAATGTATTTTTTCATGTATATTTTTATAGCATGAAATTTATTATATTACAAAAACATACCATATATTTACATAATATCATGTAATATAAATAAGCACATTGTCTGAGAAGTTGGCGTAATGATTATCTCCACTTTAACAACATCTGTAAAGAAACGACAAAATTAAAATGCATTGGAATATGAAACATCTTTCAGATATTACTTACAATATTTCACCAATTGCCATTTATTTGCCCCACCCTAAGAGTAAAAGAAAGCAATTAAGAAATGATACAAATAATTATATATACAGTTAAACTTACCTATTTTAACCGAGATTCTTAATTATTATATATTTAAATTTAACCTAAATTTCTTATATATTTTTTCAGAAACAATTTTCTCTTCGTTTCTGTCAATATTTCATAGTACACTCGATTCAGACTATTTTTGTTTTGTTTTCATATTACGAGAAGAACGACATTTTCGACGACATATCATGTGTTTAGTCATGAATTCCATAAATTTCGTCAACGTTTCGTCAATGATATTGTCACGCAAGAGAGTATTTTCTACTGGGTCTGTCCCTATAGTTCAATCCTCAACAGTAATGTCAGTAACAGTAATTCCTAATTTCAGGTTTTCAGCTCTATCCGTTCACCCAAAATCCAAATTGTACTAAATGTACTAACATTTATCCGGGGTCAATGACCTTTAATCCAAATTAAACCTTAATCCCCTCAGTGACCCTTAATCCGGGGTCAATGACCTTTAATCCGGATTAAACCTTAATCCTCTCAGTGCCCCTAATCCGGGGTCAATGACCTTTAATCCGGGGCCAATGACCCTTAATCCCCTTAGTGACCCTTAATCCGAATTAAGCCCTAATCCCCTCAATGACCTTAATCCGGGATCAATGACCTTAATCCCCTCAGTGACCCTTAATCCCCTTAATGACCCTTAATCCCCTCAGTGACCCTTAATTCGGGTTCAATGACTTTTAATCCGGATTAAGCCTTAATCCCCTCAATAATCCGAATTAAGCCCTAATCCCCTCAATGACCTTAATCCGGGATCAATGACCTTAATCCCCTCAGTTACCCTTAATCCCCTAAGTGACACTTAATCCCCTTAATGACCCTTAATACCCTCAGTGACCCTTAATTCGGGTTCATTGACTTTTAATCCGGATTAAGCCTTAATCCCCTCAATGACCCTTAATCCGGGGTCAATGACCTTTAATCCTTAATCCCCTCAGTGACCTTTAATCCGGGGTCAATGATCTTAATCCCCTTAGTGACCCTTAATCCGGATTAAGCCATAATCCCCTCAATGACCTTAATCCGGGGTCAATGAACCTTAATCCGGATTAAGCCTTAATCCCCTCAGTAACCCTTAATCCGGGGTCAATGACCTTTAATCCGGGGTCAGTGACCCTTAATCCGGGGTCAATGACCCTTAATCCGGGGTCAATGACCCTTAATCCGGGGTCAATGACCCTTAATCCGGGGTCAATGACCTTAATCCCCTCAGTGACCCTTAATCCGGGGTCAATGACCTTAATCCCCTTAGTGACCCTTAATCCGGATTAAGCCATAATCCCCTCAATGACCTTAATCCGGGATCAGTGACCTTAATCCGGGGTCAATGACCCTTAATCCGGATTAAGCCTTAATCCCCTCAGTAACCCCTAATCCGGGGTCAATGACCTTCAATCCGGGGTCAATGACCCTTAATGCGGGGTCAATGACCCCTAATCTGGATTAAGGGTTACTAAGGGGATTAAGGCTTAATCCGGATTAGAGGTCGTTGACCCCGGATTAAGGGTCATTGAGGGGATTGAGGGTAATTGACCCCGGATTAAGGTTCACTGAGGGGATTAAGGGTCAATGACCCCGGATTAAGGGTCACTGAGGCGATTAAGGCTTAATCCGGATTAAGGGTCATTGACCCCGGATTAATGGTCATTGAGGGGGATTAAGGCTTAATCCGGATTAAGGGTCACTGAGGAGATTAAGGGTTATTAACCCCGGATTAAGGGTCATTGAGGGGATTAAGGCTTAATCCGGATTAAGGGTCACAGAGGGGATTAAGGGTTATTAACCCCAGATTAAAGGTCATTGAATCAGGATTAAGGGTCATTGAGGGGATTAAGGCTTAATCCGTATTAAGGGTCATTGACCCCGGATTAAGGTCATAGAAGGGATTAAGGCTTAATCCGGATTAAGGGCCACTTAGGGGATTAAGGGTCATTGACCCCGGATTAAAGGTCATTGACACCGGATTAAGGGTCACGGAGGGGATTAAGGCTTAATCCGGATTAAAGGTCACTGAGGGGATTAAGGCTTAATCCAGATTAAAGGTCGTTGACCCCGGATTAAAGGTCATTGACCCCGGATTAAAAGTCATTCACCCCGGATTAAGGGTGACTGAGGGGATTAAGGCTTAATCCGGATTAAGGGTCATTGAGGGGATTAAGGGTCACTGAGGGGATTAAGGGTCATTGACCCCGGATTAAAAGTCATTGAGGGGATTAAGGCTTAATCCGGATTAAGGGTAATTGACCCTGGATTAAGGGTCACTGAGGGGATTAAGGGTCATTGACCCCGGATTAAGGGTCACTGAGGTGATTAAGGCTTAATCCGGATTAAGGGTCATTGAACCCGGATTAATGGTCATTGAGGGGGATTAAGGCTTAATCCGGATTAAGGGTCACTGAGGGGATTAAGGGTTATTAACCCCGGATTAAAGGTCATTGACCCCGGTTTAAGGGTCATTGCTCGGTAATAAATTAATTCGAGAATGCCGTATATAACCTTAATATATAAAGGAGCTTAGTGATAAGTGGGTGACTGTGGGATCATCGCCCAGACGAAACGGCTGAAGCTAGAAGTATGAAATTTTGAGTACTTATGTGTATGATAAGTACTAAATTTGATACTATTTGCATAGTGTATAGAAATGGAGTCCTGAAAAGAGGAATTATGATTAGTTTTGGAGTAGAGGACTAAAAGTACAAAATTTCGTTCAAGTTGGATTTAGGTGAACAAATAGAGCTGGAGTCTTGAAATTGGGAATTAAAATGAAAGTTGGATTGTAGGATTGATGAGTTTAGGAAATTCGTACTTATGCGTACGAATGTACTAAATGTTACTAAATTTAGTACAAATTGGATTTTGGGTGAACGGATAGAGCTGAAAACCTGAAATTTGGAATTAAAATTACTGTTGAGGATTGTACTATAAAGACAGCTTTTGGAATTCATATTTATGTGTACGAATAGTACTAAATGGGACTAGATTTGGTACAATTTGCGTTTGAGTGAACGGAGAGATCTGGAAACCTAAAATTTGGATAATAGTTATTGTTGAAGTGTAGAATTGAGATATGAAAGTAAAGTACTTATGTGTGCTAAATTGTACTATATTTGGTACAAATTGATTTTGTGCAAACGGATAGGCTGGACTTCAGAATTTTAGAATTAAAATTACTGTTGGAGTGTAGGATTGATTTGGTTTAGGAAATTCGTACTTATGGGAACAAAACGTACTAAATGGTACTAAATATTTTATCATTTGTTTTTGTGTGAACAGATGGGGCTGGAATTCTGCAATTTGGGTTTACAAATACTGTTGGAATGTATGTGTATCAAAAGGTACTAAACTTGGTACAATTTCGATTTAATAGAAATGGAAACCGGATAGAAATGGAAAACTGAAATTTCAATTAAGTTTACTCTTAGAGAGCATGATTGAGGTAGTTAAGAACGAACAGAACTACATGGTTTCGATTTGAGTGAAAGGATAGACATGGAAAACCTAAATTTGGAATTAAAATTACAGGATTAAGGTATGGATTAAGGAATTTCGTACTAAATACTAAAACACTAGATGGTACTAAATATGGTAGATTTTGGTTTGTGAGAACGGACTGAGCGGCAATCATAAAATTTTGAATTAAAATTACTGACAGAAGTGTCAGTGTAAAACAATGGCAATTCCTTGAAAACACTTTGCAGACAACAATGTGAAATCGTTGACGAAATTTTCACACAAGTGTCGCAGTATTTATGCACGACAACTTGGGCGACAGGGTAAGCGAAGTCGTCGTTGACGACAACTTCGGTGATTAATCTCCCTACTTGTCGTTAACGACAGATTCAGTTTTCTCTATGAATTCGCTTACTGGCCGACCCTATATAGGCCTTGAGTCGAAATATATTAATGCTGTAATAATATTATTGATATGGCGGGAGGGCAAAACAGAATCTATCTTTAAAGGGAAAATATTTCATTAACAATCATATTTGCTATTAGCACAAAGTGTTTTTCTTCCTTACCAGTTGAAGTGAAAAAATTTACAATATTTCTTACAGATTATTGAAAGAAATACAAATTTGAAACAAATACAATAAAAAAAATTTATATATTAGTGTGGACAGCCCTGATCCATACAGAAAATTTTATATAGATTTGTGGTTTGATATAGCCCCCATATAAAGATCAAACCTATTTTCGGTATTTTGATCGTAATAGGCGCATTAGTCTACAGAAGTGGATGTAACTTGATATTTCAGGTTCTTGAGCTTTGTCATTTGCATTGACACAACCCTTATATTGAGAATCCTCTCTTTTTTTGCATTTTGAAGATTTTAGCCGAGTGTTTTAAGCCAAAGTAGATGTATTGTGCATATTCCTTTTGAATAATAAATTTGCAGATAATTTAAAACCAGTGAGCGGAGCAGTATAGTCGGACGGGGCCGACCATACGATACCCTACACAACTACCACTGAACTCAAATTTTCTACGGATGTGTATTCTGAGCCTGGGCAATATTTCGTGATATTTGCACACTCTTGCCCGATTAGAGGTAAACAGCACCTCTTCCTCACACTGACATATTTTCCGAATATTACGAGTATTCAGTACAGTTATTGTCCAGATTGCCTTCACCGTGGGTTGTGTTGTTGTAGATCGACTCGAAAATAACACAAAAAAAAATTAAGTTTTCGGTCCACTTCATTCCAAAATTATTATCTGATCATCACCGAAAATTAAAGGCGTTGTCCTTGACCATAAGTGGAACCTCATGAAACATTTCAAAGCGATCAGCGCTATGTTCGGCTCTCTAGAGTGATAATGGGTTACTAAATAACATACAAATACGGAGATACCTGTAAATATTTAGGTGTAACTCCCACATCAGAGCACATGCGACAATATAATTGGTCTTAATTTAAAGGTCAACCACTCCTCTTAGATATAATATCAATTTTTCGGGTCTATGTCCTTCAGGGGTAAATATATACGCTATAGAATACAAATTTTGTCATTTTTCACACAAAAGTCAGGGTCCATTTGACCCGCTAAATATTGACCGATCTTTATCAAAACAGGCATGCTTATTCTTTGGCCCGACCCCCTTCTCCATGCAAAATTTCACGATGTTCGGGTCATTATTGCGGCCTGTGGAGCGACCAGAAAAACCGACAAAAATTTAGTATTTGGTCCATTTCATCCCCTAAATATTAACCGATCTTTTCCAAAAACAATAGGGGTCTTCATTGGCCAGAACCCATCCTACATGCAAAATTTCGTGAAGATTGGTCCATAACTGTGGCCTGTATCGTGTTTACAAATTATAATGGACAGACGGACGGACGGACGGACGGACGGACACACATGTCTAGATCGACTCAGCTAGTCGAGATATGACGATCGGTATACTTAAAGGTGGGTCTAGGACCAATATTTCGCGGCGTTACAAACTTTTGGGGCTGCACAAAGCTATAATACCCTGACAACATAGTTGTGTAGGGTATAATGCACAAAGCTATAATACCCTGACAACATAGTTGTGTAGGGTATAAAAATATATAGTCCCCACACACACGTTCTGAATTTTGAAGACGAGAAGTGAATATAATACGCAGATAACTCAGGTTTAATTGTTCATTTATAAATTTCAAAAGTTTTATTGGGTTTTGTGTACGGGAAGACACATTTTTATTCGTTGCCAGATTTATATTTCGATCTATCCATTTTTAAATCAAAACACAACTACCCTCCTAAAAATATGCTATAAACTCCATCTGCATATCCATATTTCTGGGTCAAATGAAAGTGAAATCTCAATGCTGATCGCAACAAATGATCGATGAATCATTCAATGGTGTTCAGACATTAGTCGTGATGGCTGGTCTGCATTGCTGCATTCAAGTTTGCCAGTTCTTCATATACACAAGAGCAAGGATTGCATAACATTTGTATGTAAGTCTGTGAGTACGTATAAGCTGGCATTGGAGTTGTAAGTTGTTGCATGTTGCTGCCAGCTAAGTAAATGACCGGTTGTTCGGCAGTCAAGATGTAAAGCCGGCTGTGTGTGTGTGTTCGATGATAATTCGTGTGTACTTTTCCGTGATTGCATTTTTAACACTACGATTCGAGTTTACTGTGGATGAGCGGTGTTCATGGAGAGGTGGTGTTTTTTTCGATTTTTTGTTTTGCTATTTTGTTCGCTTTTTTGGAAATCAACTGAGATCGCAAGGTGATCTTGAATTGGCATATTGCTGCTGTCAATATGGAGTTTACTTTTTGTTGTTGTCATCCTCATCATCGTCGTCGTTTAAATGTCTGTCACATAATTTGTGTTAAGGTGTTTGGTTTGGCACGTAACCAAACACAACATTGTGGTGATCAATTAAATTAATACACAATGGGTGAGGGAGTATTAAAATATAGACTCATCGGAGGTTGTCACAAGGAATCAAAATGGAACATGGAATCTCCGGAACATTTATCGGCCAATAATTTATATTTCAAATAAGGATTATTTAATCTTGTCTAGGGAGGCAACATTTCCTGGTCAAACGTGTTTGAGATTACATTGAAATAAATATCTCCCACTGTGTTCATTGATTTAATTTTCTGTGTTGTTTTGTCTGTAACAAACACTTAAGGTCCAACTCCAATATTCATGCCGCTAACTGACTGACTGCCAGCCCGCCTGCTTGTTTGCATTTGTTTTTGACATGGCTTAAACCAGCGTCGACCCCGTGTGGGATTAACAGCTGTTGGCTCAGTCGTTTCTTTTGGCTCGCGATCGTCATAGTAAAACGGTACGTTGTCGCGTTATGTTGTCTCGGCGGTGAAGTGAATTTTAATTTTTGTCTTCGGTTTCATTTTCGTTTGTGAACGAACGCATCGGTTGGCTGACAGGCAGACGTATAACAATAACAACAACAAAAATTAATCACAAGTGTTTTCAATTATTTGTGTCACTTGCAATTCAAAGCCATAAACGATCGTTTATTCGGTCAATCGTTTAACGGTTAATCAGCTGCACTTCCCCTTTCTTTCCGTTTGAAGGCACTGCGTGTGAGGTTTTTACCTAACGTCATGTTCCTTAAGTGTCGTTATTTGGCAATACTGTTATTACTTGTAGTGGACTTAGTTGTAAATTGTCATTGTAGTGATAAATACCGAACGCCCGCGTTTTCGGATAATGAGGATGATCTAATGTCCTCAGCGTCACGTGTTGTCTATACAAATTCCGCTTCCTCATTATCATCATCGTCTATCGTGGGCTCGGCTGCCGAAGAAGATGACAATCCCGGTCCAATATCTTGTGAAATACCAAATGAAGATAAACCGGGCATTTGTTTGAAAGTGAGTCAGTGTACGGCATATCTGCTAGTTCGTAATTCAACAAATTTGCCAGCAGAAAAAGTGAATTTCTTGAAAAAGGTGCAATGTGTTAGTAATATATCGTCTGTCGATGATAGTGACGAACATTTAGAACCTCTCGTTTGCTGCACAGCCAATGGCCAGGATTATCGTTATCCCAGTTTACGTTTTACAAAATTCGAATATCGTCGCTTTCAGGATGCCACAGCGAGATTTAAAAAGAAGAAACTTAAACGTCGCATACAAACCGTCGAACCGGTGGAGGGATTCAATTTGTGGAATGAATGCGGCAAACAGGTGACACATCGTATCTACGGTGGTGAAATAGCCGAACTGGATGAATTCCCATGGTTGGCGTTGTTGGTTTATAATACAAGTGAGTGTTAAAATAAAACATTTACTCCATATAAAGGATAGTGGAAATATACACGGAATGAATTGTGCTACATTTCCGGGACATTTAGTTAGGATCGAGAAAAATAACCTATCCATTCCGTTTGACAAACAAATTCTTCCTATAGATAAAGTCAAATCGAGGACTCATTTTGCATTATAGGATATTAATGATTTCAACAAATCAACAAATCCAGCAAAATGATTTCTTTAACAGTAAATTTATGTTTGCAACTGCGAACAATCCTGTATACGGCCCTGAAAAAATAAGTTGGTCCTTATAGTCAATCTTTGGGCGATATCGATGTTAAGTGAAATATACAAAGTTTGTGTCTATTTTGATTCATGATTCGTTTTATATGAAATATATATTCTTATCCTAAGGTATTGAGGAGTATCGAAGGAGTGGGACAACAAGTTAAGGTTTAAAAAATACTATGTGGAATTTTTACATTAAATATGAATTTACATCTTCGAAATAAATAAAGAATTTCAATACATTTTATGACGTGCATAGTTTGGATCAAATCGGATGTTAATGGAACATCCTTTTTATTATACTTTGTATATTTCTTCAAGGGTTTTAACGTCTTGTGGACCATTTTTGATATAATATATTAGGTTGGGAAATCTATTATTTTTATATGAACTATAGGGCTTTATTTAACATGCTTCGGAATGTCCGATTTGGGCCAAATAGGCACCGTTTTGTTGTATAATTTGTTGCTATATTAAAGGTAACTTCATAATGTCTCTCTCATAGAAGTCCTGCTCTCTATTTGCAAAAAAAACTCTAGATATCGATTTTCACAATCCTCCCTAGATACCAAATTTTATACCCTACACAACTATGTTGTCAGGGTATTATAGCTTTGTGCAACCCCAACAGTTTGTAACGCCGCGAAATATTTGTCCTAGACCCACCTTTAAGTATACCGATCGTCATATCTCGACTAGCTGAGTCGATCTAGACATATGAGTCCGTTCGTCCGTCCATCCGTCTGTCCATTATAATTTGTAAACACGATACAGGCCACAGTTATGGACCAATCTTCACGAAATTTTGCATGTAGGATGGGTTCTGGCCAATGAAGACCCCTATTGTTTTTGGAAAAGATCGGTTAATATTTAGGGGATAAAATGGACCAAAAACTTTATTTTTGTCTGATTTTCTGGTCGCTCCGGACGCCGCAATTATGGCCCAAACGGGTCAAATGGACCCTAACTTTTGTGTGAAAAATTACAAAATTTGTATTTTGTAGCGTATATATTTGCCACTGAAGGACATAGACCCGGGAAGTTGATAGTATATCCGAGAGGAGTGGTTGACCTTTAAATTGATACCAATTATGTTGTCGTAGGTACTCGGATGAGGGAGTTACACTTAAATATTTCCAGGTGCTTATGTACTGAGATATTACATAGTAACCCATTACCTCATTAGAGGGCGGAAATATAGAGCTGATCGCTATGAATTGTTCCATGAGGTTCCAGTAGTGGTCAAGGACAACGACTATAATTTTCGGTGATGATCAGATAATAATTTTGGGATGAAGTGGACCGAAAATTTAATTATTTGTACTTTTGGAGTCGAAAGCCGAACATCACAACACAACCCACAAGTAATTAGAGGGGCTGTACTGATTATTAGTAACATTTGCTGACCTCTAGCCAGTCAAAAGTGTGCAAAGATCGCGAAATATTGCCCAATCTCAGAATATAGAACCACAAAAAGTTAGATTTTCATGGAAGTTTTGTAGGGTATTGTATGGTCGGCCCCGTCCGACTATACTGCTCCGCTCACTGGTTTATCATTAAAGAAATTTTGTAATGCCAGCAAAATATGATAATCGCTTGGTGTTAAGTCCGGACTGTATTGCGGATACATTAAAACAGGGTCGGGCAGAGCGTAAAAAAATCGGTTCTCACGCATTTGTGTCAATGGTTTTTCAGTTGGTTCAGTTGAATGTGTGTGAGAGAATAGTGATATTTACGCGAGAGTGCACGCGTGCGGTGGTTCGCCCGATACGGCATATAAACTTCCCAACTAAGCTCCCGAAGTTTCTGGCGAGTCACTGTATATGTGTGTGTGGCCTAGCGTTGTCCTTGTGGAACACGACGCCTCTCCTATTGGTCAATTCTGGCCGTTTCTGGTCAATTTCTATCTTCAAACGGCACAACTCATAATGCATAGCAGGTCCTGGTCCTGGTTTGGCTACCGTTTGAGGTCCTTCATCGCTCCTTGACCACGATCGTTTTCGCACAGGGTTATCGTATGTGATCCATTTTTCATCTCCAGTCACCATCCGTTTAAGAAATGGGCCTATATCATTCCGTTTGGCCAAGGCTTCGCAAATGGAAATTCGATCCATCCTCTTTTTCTGTTAATTGGTGGGGCACCCAAACATCAAGCTTGTTTTTGTATCCATCTTTGTGTAAATGGTTTAACACAGTTTTATGGTCGATTGTTAGATGCTGGGCGATGTTACGACTGCTAACATACCGGTCAACTTCGATCATTTCTCCGATGTTATCCTCATTTTTATAAAGAATTTCTTTCTCCCACGCTAATATGTTCAGTCATTCACTATACTTTTTAAGTATTCACAATAGCGTGATTTTTCACAATCTTTTTTTCAGGCATCCACTTATGTTGAGTATATTTCTAAGAGTCACCATAGACGTCGTGAAAGAATATGAAGAGGGAATTTTTCAAGTATTTTTCTCTAAAACTTTAATCTTCTGCTTACATTTTTTGTAATTATAGTAATGACTTAATCTTTTATCGAATAATTTTGGGGATTAAAAGAATCGTAGATGTTTTAAAGCTCCATTTTTCGGAGTTTAAAAAATGTCTGGATTTTAAAGAATAATTTGGGAATAAAAAATTATTTTTAGAGGACTCGCAGAAGCGCGTATTTTTTAAAGAATACTTTATAGAGGAGTAGCAGATGCGTGTTTTTGAAACATAATAACTTCTAAAGGGCTAGGATTTTTTAAAGAATAATTTGTAGAGGACTAGCAAAGGGATGGATTTTTTAAAAAATAATTTTTAGAGGAATTATTTTTAGAAGTGTTGATTTTTAAAAAAATAATTTTTCGTGGACTGACAGAAGCGTGGATTTTCTAAACAATATTTTTTTTGGGAATAACAGAAGCTTAAATTTGTAAAAGAATCTTTTATCAGGGACTAACAGAAGCGTGGAGTTCTTAGATAATATTTTTTCCAATGACCCGCTATGTTGGACATTTCAAATAATATTTTTCCAAGGGCCAACATAAGCGTGAACATTTCAAATAAATTCTTTTATAGCCAATATGAGCGTGACAATTAAAAAAATATATTTTAAATGACCAATTTTTAAGGTATTATATGTTAGTATGCTCCCAAGTGTTGATGACCGGTTATTATTTATGGAATCATCATATTGGATCGTTTATAACCATATTTATGATCCGAACATCACGAAAAAGTGTAAACGGGCAAGTAAGCATGATTGCCTTCTTTATAACATTTTAATTTTATCACGTACATTTTTCTTCTGAGATACAGGTTCTACCGTCCGACTGTACTGCTCCTCTCACTGGTTTAATTGTTGTTTTAATATGGTCCTCTACAACTACATATTAGGATTTGTTAAGAAATAGTTTTCAAAAGAGCTACAACTGTTTAAATATTACATATAAAATAATAAATTTTTTGGGAACCAATTTTTTTAAAGAATAATTATTTCATTTGATCCTTTTCTTACCGGTTTTAAAATATTTTAAAATTATTTTAATGGACGTTTTTTAGAACAGCATTTTTTCTTGTTTTCTTATATTGTTATCTTATATTAGTCTTGGTATTGTAAGGTTAAAACAACTAAATATTTTTGTTACAGTCTGCGGAAGTGCTTCTACATATTTCCCAAATATGTTTTTTCGTATAAAGTGAACATTGAACTTCTGAGAATGTCATATGTTCTACATAATATTCAATTTATTTAACAAGTATTCGATCACACGTTAATTTGGGATACATCAAGAAGAAAATATTTATGAAATATATATTATTTATACATATTTGTTTATCTCATCAACTTATTAAATATTTCCCTCATTGAAATATGGCAAATATTTGTACATGTGCGCGTATGGTACATTGTTTTTCAAGTCAAGCGAAATAATTCCAAGGAAACAATGTATTAACAATCTGTCTTTTGATAAAAAAATAATACTTTATAGTCGAAATGATAGAAAATATTTAAAAAATGATTTGACGTGTGTCGGTATTATACCGTGGGTTTGAATTTATACGGATGACATGTCAAAATATAGACATATATATTTTCTCTAAAGATGTTTACCCCCTTCCAAATTATAGTAGCTCTTTTGAAAAATGAACCTTTATAGGGGGTGTGGTTTGAAAAAAAAAAATGAAGTGGTATGTCCCATTTTCCGTCACATTTTTATAAGCAGTGTCCTATTTTACCGATGGCCTGCAAAACGTGCGTTCTGTTGAAGTCGCTGGTCCATCCTATATCATAGACACTTGCTCATGTTGATAAATCAAAATTAAATATCGGATAATCCGTCTTGAATTGTATACTTCTAGGGCTAAAGTATTCCTTCTTTGCAGAAAATGATCCAGGATTCTTGAATTGCTTAAGGAGCTCTTTAATCAACTTGTCGTATTCACGGTTGTCGTTTATCACTGCTTACCAAAGCTAATCTTGACTATGTTTTTCGGTCATTTGACTTTACAGATGATTCCTACATTGCGTTCGTCTTCTCGACACCAGAGGGAGCCTTGTTAGGAAGCTTTTTTGTATTCGTCAAAGTTGTTTGCTGCTCTTCTGGAGACCTAATGCTTTTCGGCGCTTTCAAGAAGATCAGATTATCCTTGGGGACGGTAATGCGCTTTTGCGATATTGAGGTTAAGTCCCAGTTTTTTAGATCAGTAACTCTTCTTGGGAGCACGAAAATGTTAATGTGTTTATTCCAGCTTGTTAGATGATTGGTCTGCTGCATCCTGTGCTAGGTAATTGGGCTGCCCTATATCGTTGGATAGAAACAACGCCCCCTGTGATTTGGTGCATTGGTAGGGGTCCTTGCTATTTAGTCTTGTCATTTTTTCTGGGTCGTACTTTTTCCTGTCATATTTACTTTATTAGAATGTCAGGGGGTTTCGGATGCATTTCATTCGAAGGGGGTATAACCTCTATTTTTAAAATTATCGGAAACATATTTTAAAGCAGAATTCCACCACTGGAATTCGAACCCGACCCCATCCATTTGTAGTCTGGCATAATATCTACTACATTACGTCCCCTCTTTGGGACCATATAAATGATTATTTTAAATCGCAAGCTTTGTAATATCCTTGTTCACTTCTTGGACCATAATATCTTATTGGTCGAGATTGTTTTACATCGATGGTTCTGAACTAAGATCTTGGATGTGTATTTGTGTGGACACCCTCACGAACGCAGGACGACTAAGGGGGCGACTCGTGGGAAGATCAACGACACCTACTGGCGACATCCCTCGGTTTTCGATTGAATGGCATGGACCTTATATTACGATACCTGCCGATTTAGGGTACTTCGAATATCTTGCCCATTTTGTTATTTACTCCAATGTGATGGAATATTGCGTTTGATTAAATAATTATAAGACACAATCCAACAATTTTCAGTGCAGGTCCGTTTTTTTTTTTTTTTTTGTTTAGCAACCCATTAACAGGGACGCACTTATTTTTACAACATTTGCTGCATTTATTTAATCTAAATGTTATTTATTTGTATATTCAATTTCAGATGAATATGGTTGCAGTGGAGCTCTGATCGATGATCGTCATGTTCTGACAGCGGCACATTGCGTTTACGGTGAAGCCTATCGTGAGAAAAAGGGATTGTAAGCGGTATAGTTTATTGCCAAATTAAAGAGTCACTTCATCTAAATGTTGCAATGTTCATTTGATTTTGCAGAAAATATGTACGACTGGGTGAATTTAATGTCGGAACAGAACCCGATTGCATTGAGGAACCGAATTATTTGAGTTGTGCCGATGCTGCCATGGATATGAGTGTGGAAAAGATCACTGTACATCCGGATTACAAAGATTATTCGTTTAATAAATTAAACGATATAGCAATTATACGATTGAAGAATCCGGTGTCTTTTACACATTTTGTTATGCCAATTTGTTTGCCCAACGTAACCGAGGATAGTCCATTCGAAAGGGATCAAATGTTTTCTGTATCTGGGTGGGGGAGAACGGATTTTTGTAAGTAATTCTGGATAAATATTAATGCTTGTTTAATATGCGAGATTGTGTTTTTTCCTTTCTTTCTTAGTTAATAAATATTTCGTGAATATACCGAGTCCAATAAAGTTGAAGCTACGCATACCTCTTATGCCTCGAGAAAATTGCACCAAAGTCTTGGATTTGTACGGCATACAATTGGGTCCCAAGCAGTTGTGTGCCGGTGGTGAACATGCCAAAGACACGTGTGCTGGTGACAGTGGTGGACCCCTAATGTTTTTCGATCGTAAACATTCTCGATGGGTTGCCTATGGCATTGTTAGCTTTGGCTTTACGCAGTGCGGCCTAACCGGACATCCGGCCGTATACACAAATGTTGCCGACTACACAGAATGGATACGTAGAACAATCAAAGATTAGTGAATAGGAAGAAAGTATTTTCGTTTGTTAAACATTTGTTTATTTAAAATACAAAAATATGTATAGTAATTTATAATTAATAATTTTATTTTTTAATAATTATTCTTTTATGTATTTCGTATTTATTTTCTAGTGTTTAATTTTATAAGTTATTTGTGCAAATATTAAGAGATTCAAATTTTCAAGAGATTGTGTAATGTATTGTTGTAGTTTGGTAAAATCAAGTTTATTTAAAAACTGTAAATAATTTTAGAAAAATTATAATTAAGTTATTCTTTTGTAAATTTTTGATTTGAAGCCTTTTATTTTAATTAACAAATTATATTATGCTTTATTGTCTAATTTGGATAAAAAAGAAAAAATAATAAATTAATGTCCATATATAGTATACAATAAATTGTTTTGCATTTTTGGGCTTTATAAACATGTTATAGTTGAGCAAAATCAATTGCAGGTTATGTTGAATATGTTTGTGGTATAAAAGATAGAGGAAATGGATAAAATACTCTATCTTTCATACCACAGACCAACATATGGAAATACAATTTCGAAAAAGTAAAAAGAAAAAAACATAAATATCATAAAATACGAATTATACGAGTGCACGATAATTGACTATATCTGTACATTATATGGGACAAATATTGTCAGGACGTCGTGAATCTTGATTAAAGGCGATGGGCGTCTTTAAATGTCGATGAGCCTTAAAATATTGATTCTGCAAAATATATACCTATCCCGACGTTTCTACGTTATTTTATATTTCGAGATCTATGTAAGTACTGTCTACTGTCGATGAGAATCAATGTTTTTTATTTTGATGAAGTTTTCAAAATTGTGAGAGTTTGTAGGGGAGTTATCAGATGACAGACGTATATAGCCAATAATTGCACTAACCTATGGGGAGGTACCAACAGAAGTTGGCATATAGACCCCATCCTCGAATTTAATTTAGGTTTGGTAAAAATATTACGAAGTGCAATCATTGGATCAAATCATTGGACCGTATCTCAGCCATTATTTTCCGAATGTTGGGTGTTAAGCAGTCGTTTTGGACATTTCGGCGCGAAAAAAATACTTTTCAATTTGGTCCGATGATTAGGCATTTCGGTCCACAGATTCTCCAAGTCTTATGCTTCTATAGAAGACAAAAAAGTCGGTTATCATATGGCCATAACGCACCGCATTGGCGGTTATAGTCGCTCCATCATCATTTTCGAGTTTGAGAGGTCTAAACACACCTTCGGACCAAACAGTGCATTTTCCTGGATGTAATGGGTTTACTTCAATTACGAGTATTTTGATGCTAATACCTTAAAAATCACGAAGATTAAGCGGTATATAGTTATATAAAAGTTACGTCAAAACATACCCGTAGTTGTAAACCATGATATACTCTTAAAGAAACCCACATTCTCAATTTTAAAGTTGTATGATTTCCAAGCGGTTGGAATATAAATAGAAGACTCGGAACTTTGTATATAAGCACGTGAATTAAGTCTTCCTGAGGTGGCCTTGTTTCTAAACTGCTTACTTAGACCATAGTAGCATCTGTTGGTCATCACAATCCTTTTCCGAATTTCAAAACTGATGTCATTCGTTTTATTTATGGCGCTACCAAGGTATTTAAAATCTTTAACTACCTCGAAGCTGGAATGTCGAACATAGACATGGTTTTAAACACCTCTAAACGGATAGGGCTGTCGAATGCGGCTTTATTGTCGACGAATAGGTGGTATGTGTCGATGTGTTTTTCGTGGGTCTTTTCCAGGATTTGGCGCAGAGTGAAAAATATGGTCAAGGGTGATTTGGCCAGGTCTGAAGCCGCATTCGTAAGGGTTCAATAATGTCATTGACCATTGGCTTCAATTGTTCACACAGCACAATGGATAGATCACTTTATATGCGTGGGAAGAAGGCTAATTCCTCTATAGTTAGCACATATCGTCTTGTCTCCTTTTTTGTCCTTTATTGTTCTTGAACCGATTAATTGCTTTTATGACCTCATCTTGGCTAGGTGGTATACACTCTATTCCAATCATCTCTCATTGGCTCTGAGTTATCTTCTTCACCGCCACTATTTGATACCAGAAGCAAAGTGCATTTTCCTGGATGTAATGGGTTCACTTTAATTACTTGAGTATTCTCAGTACCCTATATACGATTATTTTGATTAACATACCATGATCTACTTTTAAGGAAACCCACATACTCGATATATAAACTATATATAACTACCTCGATGCTGTAGTTCTCATGTTCCCCAGTTGGTCCGAGTCTACTGGACGTCTTGCGCGTTGATACCATTAGCTTGGCCATCTCGCCGTTTACTTGTTCAAAGGTGGCTGTTACCGCTCGCAATGTTCGATCCATTATATCGATGTCATCGTCGTAGGCGAGTAACATGTGTTGTTGGGTGTACAGAGTGTCATTTCTGTTCACCTATGTGTCTCGTATGACACAGCAATATGTTAAAAAGATCACAGCAGGATGTTAAAAAGATAACACTACAAACTGTCACCTTGTCTGAATCCTCGTTCGGTATTGAAGGGATTCGATGGGTCCTTTCCGACTTTAACTGCTGACCTTGTGCCACTTAAAGTTATACTGCATAGCCGTATTCATTTTGCAGGAATGCCGAACGTAGACATGGCTTTAAACACCTCTGAACGGATCGGACTGTCGAATGCGGCTTTATAGTCGACGAATAGGTGGTATGCGTCGATGTGTTTTTCGTGGGTCTTTTCCAGAATTTGGCGCAGAGTGAAAAATCTGGTCAGTGGTGATTTTGTCAGGTCTGAAGCCGCATTCGTATGGTCCAATAATGTCATTGACCATTAGCTTCAATTGTTCACACAGCACACTGTATAGCACTTTATGTGCGTGGGAAGAAGACTATTTCCTATATAGTTAGCACATATCGTCTTGTCTCCTTTTTGTCCTTTATTGTTCTTGAACCGATTAATGGTTTTTATGACCTCATCTTAACTAGGTGGTATACATTTTATTCCAATCATCTCTCATTGGTTCTGGGTTATCTTCTTCACCGCCACTATTTGATACCAGAAGCTTTTCAAAAAGCTACTTCCAGATCCACAATACGCTGTCTGTATCTGTCACCAGGTTTCCTTCTTCATCTCTACAGGAGGATGTGCCTGCGCCGAAACCTTCGGTTTGGTATTTTACTCGTTGGTAAAATTTCCGGACTTTATTCTGACTCCTGTATATCTCGATTTGCTCACGCTAACGTTTTTTTGTTCTCTCATCTTTTTTTGAAAACACGTTTCTCCACTCTCCTTTTTCCCGATAATTCTCCATCACATTACGTTGCTACAGTCTGCAGGGTTGCCCAGGGTTACACGGAGTCTATATCATTGTAAATATTCTGCTAGTAGGTTGCAAATGTTCAACTAGTACAGACACTCAAGGTTTCAAAACGGTCAAATTATACCCACTATGGGAGCTAAAATACCAAATACTGGGAAGTTCTGTATATGAGGCCTATGTTAAAAGATGGAACTGCATCGGAAATCTTTTAGAACGTTGTGTTCTCCATACAAGAATCCGGAATGACAAATAGCTTCTTCGGTGGTAAAATGGGAATAAAATATTTGGAATGCCGTAACAATGTTTCCAAACGATGGAGATACATCGAAATTCTTCGGTAAATATATTTTTTACCATACATGAACGCGGAATACTAATTTACAACAGTACAATTAAAGCATTTCAAATGTCAAAAGTAAGCAGAACTTATAAGTGGCCTATGTCAAAACTTGGAACTATACAGAAAATTGTCTGCAAAAACGTGTTTGCCCAGGAAGAACCCGGAATGCTAAATTGCAGCATCTTCATGGGTTTAAAACCTATATCGCAAACATCTTGCAAGCTTATTATTCAATGGCGGTACAATATGTGGCGAGGGACTATGTTAAAACGTGGACCTATATTGAAAATATCTGCCTCCAAAAATCCACAATGCCAAATTAATATACTTTGTTGGTAAAATGCTGCTAATACCTTAAAAATAAAGAAGTTCGAGTGGTATATAGTTATATAAAAGTTTCCTCAAAACATTGGTATATACCGAAACTGTTTTGTGAAAATGTATTTCGCCTTCCAAGAGAAAAAAAATGTGCAAAAATACAAATTAAATATTGTGAGCTATATCCTGTTTTCAGCAGACGGACGGAAAAGCGTAAATCTGCATCGAATTATATACAACATCATCAAGAATATATCCATATACTTTATGGGTCTCCACTGTAAACGTTGAGGTGTTGCAAACGGAATGAAAAATTTAATTTACATCCCACCTTATGGTGGAGAGTATATTTAAATAAGGCTCTTTAGAAGATATATGCATAAATCCCTCGCTTATTAGATATTCAATACTCATATTTTATTTTCGTAACTTTTATTTCGCCCTTACATTTTCATCCGACACAGTGGCTAACTAAAATCAGTAGATTTCCATTATCTCTCTAACGCGCTCTTCTTCCCCAACAAACCAAA
>NW_026876004.1:0-18780 GCF_032173495.1 Musca vetustissima
ATTTACGGACTTTAGACCCTGAAAATCTTTCGATTGGCACGATATTTGGCATAGCGTACTGAATTGAGCCACGATAGATGTGTGCCAAGTTTCGTGAAAATCGGTTCAGATTTAGATATAGCTCCCATATATAGTTTCGGCCGATTTTTGGTAAATGGCGTACCAAAGTCCCTATATATCTTTCGATTTGAACGAAATTTGGCACAACGTAATGAATTAGGTCTAGAGTGATGTTTGGCAAGTTTCGTGAAAATCGGTTCAGATTTAGATATAGCTCCCTAATATATATAGTTTCGTCCGATTTCATGTAAATGGTGCACCAAAGTCCCTATATATTCGCCCGATTTTAAGTAAATTGGACATCAAACTCTTCATGCTAGTCAGGTTGACATCAAATTTTGCACAACGTACAAAATTGAGCATAGAATTACGTAGTTGCGTTTTCTAGAAGTACAGACATAGCCCAACAGATAACCTATTTATATTTGATTGAAGTCGATTTATATAACTTATGGATATATAGGTAGATTCACATTTAGATAAATATCACATATTTTATTTCATCCAATTTCATGTTAATAGTCCTGTTTAATATATCCATAGTGGTGAAGGGTATCATATAGTCGGCCCCGTCCGACTTTACTACTTTCCTTACTGGTTTTTTTTGTATTACTACAAAAGGCAGTGGAACAAAGTCGGGAGCATGGTTAGGTGAAGTTACGCGATGAGCAAAATGATAAAAAATGTTTTCCAAGAACTAGCAGAGCCTGAATCTGAATTTAAAAAAAATATTTGTTCAACGATTAGCATAGTCACAAATTTGGAATTTCTTACCAAAAACTAACATCTCCATTGCGTATTAATTCTTTAGTCTCAATCAGCCACATTTTAGAGAAGTTCGACTGTAACGACGTTCGCCAGCCTTATAATCTAATAATAAATAATCTTCGGGTAATCTAAATTATACGTCAATTTATCCCGACATAATCTAGATCATATCATTGTTAACATAGTTCAAATAACATTATTCATGTTTTTGGGAAACTATATAAAACCCTCCGGTTTAACTCAGTCAGAAATATAGTTGCTTCAAATTAGCATTGTGGAATAATTAAAATTTGGAAAATGTCTACTCGACGCAATTATTTGTTAATAATTATCGCATTGGTGTATTTAAATTTGGCAAACGGTGGTCGCTACGAATTCGTTCTGGACAATGATCAAATTTTCGAGGAGTGCAGCGATATGCCCGGCACTAATGGTATCCTAAGAGAATTCGATTTCACAGAGTTACATATGGAATACAGAGATGGTTACATTGATGTCTATGGAAATTCCAAAATCGTAAATAAAGCTGTTCAATCTACAGATATCGTTCAGGTAAGAGAGGGCAAACAAGAAATTAAAAAAAAATTAATAATTTCAGTCTCAGGCGATTGGTGAATTGTACAGATACCAGCAAGGAGACTGGCAGCCGACACCTTTCACAATTTTCGTAAAGGATTTTTGTGCGGTTCAATTTAATCCCACTACACTTTGGTATCAAATGTGGGGTCGTTATATACACGAAGAGGATCGCAAATGTGTCAATGTATATGGGGTAAATTTCACATCGGTTTTATAGCGAATTATATTATTGTTGAATATTTTTTTACATACAGCAAATCTACCATTACGATAACTTCACTGTAGAAACTATTGTCGAATTTCCCGTTAATATGGAGGGTCGTAGTATGCTTAAGGTAAAATCATGGGCATTGGACGCAAAAACAATGCAACGGCGTCCAAATGAAGTGTGTTTCCAAATTGTGGGATCATTTTTTAAAGTTAAATAATCTATTAACATAATATTTGTAGTACCCCTGAGGTACTGAAATTCTAAATAAAGGTGGCGAACAAAATAACATTTATTTGCCTTTCTGAATACTTTTTAACTAGTGAGGATAACACTAGCACAGTTATTATTTGTAAATAATATCTTTTTTTACAATCTCCCGAGGTATAGGAGGGGATTTTTCAAACACTAGCAGAGTTAAAGACCTGGCTTTTTGAAACAAAATTTTTACAGACGTGAATTTTTTAATAATTTATTTTCTAAAACTAGCAGAGTTTTACTAGAGGCGTGGATTTTTTAAAGATTATTTTTTGAACATGACAGAACCATAGTACAGTTATTGACGTGATTTTTTAAGCAATGTTTTTTTCGAATCATATCAGAGTTATAGGCGTGGATTTTTTAAACAATATTTTTTCGAATCATATCATATCGAACCATAGCACAGTTATAGGCTTAGATTATATTAGATATTTTATCGAACCATAGCACAGTTATAGGCGTGGATTTTTTAAACAATATTTTTTCGAATCATAGCAGAGTTATAGGCGTGGATTTTTTAAACAATATTTTTTCGAATCATAGCAGAGTTATAGGCGTGGATTTTTTAAACAATATTTTTTCGAATCATAGCAGAGTTATAGGCGTGGATTTTTTAAACAATATTTTTTCGAATCATAGCAGAGTTATAGGCGTGGATTTTTTAAACAATATTTTTTCGAATCATAGCAGAGTTATAGGCGTGGATTTTTTAAACAATATTTTTTCGAATCATAGCAGAGTTATAGGCGTGGATTTTTTAAACAATATTTTTTCGAATCATAGCAGAGTTATAGGCGTGGATTTTTTAAACAATATTTTTTCGAATCATAGCAGAGTTATAGGCGTGGATTTTTTAAACAATATTTTTTCGAATCATAGCAGAGTTATAGGCGTGGATTTTTTAAACAATATTTTTTCGAATCATAGCAGAGTTATAGGCGTGGATTTTTTAAACAATATTTTTTCGAATCATAGCAGAGTTATAGGCGTGGATTTTTTAAACAATATTTTTTCGAATCATAGCAGAGTTATAGGCGTGGATTTTTTAAACAATATTTTTTCGAATCATAGCAGAGTTATAGGCGTGGATTTTTTAAACAATATTTTTTCGAATCATAGCAGAGTTATAGGCGTGGATTTTTTAAACAATATTTTTTCGAATCATAGCAGAGTTATAGGCGTGGATTTTTTAAACAATATTTTTTCGAATCATAGCAGAGTTATAGGCGTGGATTTTTTAAACAATATTTTTTCGAATCATAGCAGAGTTATAGGCGTGGATTTTTTAAACAATATTTTTTCGAATCATAGCAGAGTTATAGGCGTGGATTTTTTAAACAATATTTTTTCGAATCATAGCAGAGTTATAGGCGTGGATTTTTTAAACAATATTTTTTCGAATCATAGCAGAGTTATAGGCGTGGATTTTTTAAACAATATTTTTTCGAATCATAGCAGAGTTATAGGCGTGGATTTTTTAAACAATATTTTTTCGAATCATAGCAGAGTTATAGGCGTGGATTTTTTAAACAATATTTTTTCGAATCATAGCAGAGTTATAGGCGTGGAGTTTTTTTAAACAATATTTTTTCGAATCATAGCAGAGTTAGTTATAGGCGTGGATTTTTTAAACAATATTTTTTCGAATCATAGCAGAGTTATAGGCGTGGATTTTTTAAACAATATTTTTTCGAATCATAGCAGAGTTATAGGCGTGGATTTTTTAAACAATATTTTTTCGAATCATAGCAGAGTTATAGGCGTGGATTTTTTAAACAATATTTTTTCGAATCATAGCAGAGTTATAGGCGTGGATTTTTTAAACAATATTTTTTCGAATCATAGCAGAGTTATAGGCGTGGATTTTTTAAACAATATTTTTTCGAATCATAGCAGAGTTATAGGCGTGGATTTTTTAAACAATATTTTTTCGAATCATAGCAGAGTTATAGGCGTGGATTTTTTAAACAATATTTTTTCGAATCATAGCAGAGTTATAGGCGTGGATTTTTTAAACAATATTTTTTCGAATCATAGCAGAGTTATAGGCGTGGATTTTTTAAACAATATTTTTTCGAATCATAGCAGAGTTATAGGCGTGGATTTTTTTAAACAATATTTTTTCGAATCATAGCAGAGTTATAGGCGTGGATTTTTTAAACAATATTTTTTCGAATCATAGCAGAGTTATAGGCGTGGATTTTTTAAACAATATTTTTTCGAATCATAGCAGAGTTATAGGCGTGGATTTTTTAAACAATATTTTTTCGAATCATAGCAGAGTTATAGGCGTGGATTTTTTAAACAATATTTTTTCGAATCATAGCAGAGTTATAGGCGTGGATTTTTTAAACAATATTTTTTCGAATCATAGCAGAGTTATAGGCGTGGATTTTTTAAACAATATTTTTTCGAATCATAGCAGAGTTATAGGCGTGGATTTTTTAAACAATATTTTTTCGAATCATAGCAGAGTTATAGGCGTGGATTTTTTAAACAATATTTTTTCGAATCATAGCAGAGTTATAGGCGTGGATTTTTTAAACAATATTTTTTCGAATCATAGCAGAGTTATAGGCGTGGATTTTTTAAACAATATTTTTTCGAATCATAGCAGAGTTATAGGCGTGGATTTTTTAAACAATATTTTTTCGAATCATAGCAGAGTTATAGGCGTGGATTTTTTAAACAATATTTTTTCGAATCATAGCAGAGTTATAGGCGTGGATTTTTTAAACAATATTTTTTCGAATCATAGCAGAGTTATAGGCGTGGATTTTTTAAACAATATTTTTTCGAATCATAGCAGAGTTATAGGCGTGGATTTTTTAAACAATATTTTTTCGAATCATAGCAGAGTTATAGGCGTGGATTTTTTAAACAATATTTTTTCGAATCATAGCAGAGTTATAGGCGTGGATTTTTTAAACAATATTTTTTCGAATCATAGCAGAGTTATAGGCGTGGATTTTTTAAACAATATTTTTTCGAATCATAGCAGAGTTATAGGCGTGGATTTTTTAAACAATATTTTTTCGAATCATAGCAGAGTTATAGGCGTGGATTTTTTAAACAATATTTTTTCGAATCATAGCAGAGTTATAGGCGTGGATTTTTTAAACAATATTTTTTCGAATCATAGCAGAGTTATAGGCGTGGATTTTTTAAACAATATTTTTTCGAATCATAGCAGAGTTATAGGCGTGGATTTTTTAAACAATATTTTTTCGAATCATAGCAGAGTTATAGGCGTGGATTTTTTAAACAATATTTTTTCGAATCATAGCAGAGTTATAGGCGTGGATTTTTTAAACAATATTTTTTCGAATCATAGCAGAGTTATAGGCGTGGATTTTTTAAACAATATTTTTTCGAATCATAGCAGAGTTATAGGCGTGGATTTTTTAAACAATATTTTTTCGAATCATAGCAGAGTTATAGGCGTGGATTTTTTAAACAATATTTTTTCGAATCATAGCAGAGCATTCGATTTCACAGAGTTGCATATGGAATACAGAGATGGTTATATCGATATTTACGGAAATACCACCAATGTAAATAAATATGTTGAACCTACGGATATCATCCAGGTATGAAATCCAGGAAACGAGACAATGAAAGATAATTTGATTAAGAAACTCACCTTTAGCTATCAGGTGAAATGAAATCGGTTCTATAATAAACTATATACTGCTTTATTATTGGTGAATTATTTTACTAATCTATTCTAGCATGTTTACCATTACTATAACTATATATTTCTATCAGAGTTATAGGCGTGGATTTTTTACACAAATTTTTTTCAAACACTAGCAGAGTTATAGGCATGGATTTTTAAATATTTTTTTTTAAATTTCTAGCGGGGTTACAGTTCTGGAGTTTTAAACTAATTTTTCTTTCAATTTCTAGCAGAGTTACAGGCGTTGATTTTTTTTCAATTTCTAGGCGTGGATTTTTTTAAACATTTTTTTCCAATTTCTAGCAGAGATATAGGCGTGGACTTTTTTAAACAATACTTGTTAAGCAGAGTGGATTTTTAAAACAATATTTTTTCAAACACTAGCAGAGTGATAGGCGTGGATTTTTAAACAGTATTTTTTTTTAATACTAGCAAATGTTTTAATGTCACTGCTATAATTTGGTACGTTCGTACCACTAGGAAACGTGGTAATGACAAGTAGTCATGAAAAATATCATCCATTCTTAGCGTGAATTGGACTACTTAGTTTCGATAACGCCCATATGTACATGTAACATAACAGAGATGTAGTTAAACAATATTTTTTCGAATCATAGCAGAGCATTCGATTTCACAGAGTTGCATATGGAATACAGAGATGGTTATATCGATATTTACGGAAATGCCACCAACGTAAATAAATATGTTGAACCTACGGATATCATCCAGGTATGAAATCCAGGAAACGAGACAATGAAAGCTAATTTGATTAAGAAACTCACCTCTAGCTATCAGGTGAAATACATAAATTCCAACAAGGAGGCTGGCAGCCAACACCTATCTCAGTTTACGTAAATGATTTTTGTGCTATTCAATTTAATCCAACTTCACTTTGGTATCAATTGTGGGGTCGATATATACACAAAGATGATCGCAAATGTGTTAATATATATGGGGTAAATTCGACATCGGTTCTATAATAAACTATAAACTGAATTATTTTACTAATCTATTTTAGCATGTTTACCATTACTATAATTTTACTTTGGATATTATTTTCGATTTTCCCGTTAATATGGAGGGAGGGTAGTATGCTTAAGGTAAAATCATGGGCAGTGGACACAAAAACGTTGCAGCGACGACCAAATGAAATATGTTTCCAAGTCGTGGGTGCATTTTTTAAAGTCAAATAATGTGCTCGTACGAATATACCGCCAAAAAAAAAAATATGCCTCTCAGTGTATTATATGAACAATTGCTAAAAATATTGAATTAAACTCAAGATTGAAGACCATGTACATATCGCTCATTTGAGCTATATATTCCGTATTATATGAAAAATGTAAATCGATATAGTCTAAAGGTTGAACAGTTGTTGTACCTATAAATAAAACACCTTTGTCGATCAAATATAATCATATTCTTTATGTTTCTTACTTACTTCTCTTTTTGCTCACGCACTTTTCGTGTTTTTTTGCACTGTCAAAAACAACAGTTTCGCCTGTAATTAAAAAAATAACTGTTTTGTACTCTTTATACCCTACACAAATATGTTGTAAGGGTATTAGAGCTTTGTGTTGCCTCAAGAGTATGTAACGCCGCGAATATCTGGACAAGCAGAGTCGATATAGACATCTGTGTCCGTCCGTCTGTCCATTATAATTTGTAAACACGATACAGGCCACAGTTATGGACATATAGTCGTGAAATTTTGCATGTAGGACGGGTTCTGGCCAAAAAGCCCCTATTGATATGGTCGGTTTATGTTAAGAGAATGAAATGGACCAACAATTCTAGAGTATACAATAGGCAAGAAGATCGATCAATATTTAGCGGTTCAAATTAATGTGAAAAATTACAAAATGTGTATTCTATGAACTAATAGCTAACCCGGTAAATGTTGTTTTGACTTATCAAAATTGCATAAATATAAAGTTGGTAACAATTAAATAATTTATAAAAAACACTTTTGAGGAAATATTTGCCAATAAGTTTATGCAGATTTCCGCAATACAAATGTAGTATACCACTTTTTGGTATAGGATGCGCATAATCATCATTACGTTCATCCTACTTTTTATTTGTGAAAACTGTCACAATATAATCATGCCTTAAAAATTGTTTCACAAAGGATAACATATATTTTCAATCTTAATTCTATGTAAAACGTGATCATACTATAATCGCGTATAATGTGTGCATCTTAAAGATATTGCAGATATCGTCCAGGTAAGATGGGTGGAACCGAAAAAATGAAAGGAAATGTAAATAAGAAACTCATCTCTATCTTTTAGGGGAATTTTATAAATTCCAACAAGGAGGCTGGCAGTCGACACCGTTTTCAATTTGGATAAAGGATTTTTGTGCGGTTCAATTTAAGGGGACCCCCCATTCTCGGCGTCCAAATTTTTTTTGATTTAATTTGAATCTAAAATAATTCAAGAATGTTCCTACAAAATTTCAAGTGAAAATCTCAAGAACTCTTGAAGATATAGCCGATTTATTGTGTCAGCATCAAGTGATGGCTAAAGGGCTTCTCAAACTTTGAACGCGTTTTTCTCTTTTGCGAATGGCGGGCACGATAACTCAAAAACTAATAACCCAATCGATTCCAAATTTTTACACGTTTCTCTGTGGGTGTATAGCTATCGTATGAACTAGGATAAAGCCAATCGGTGAAGATCTTCCTTATTTTTTAACCTGGTTTTTGGTCAAAAATCGGCGATTTTCCAAACATATTTTTTCAAAGGTCCGCCATTTTGTTAATTTTAGAGCGAAGTCAATAATCCTAGTTCATACAAGAGCCAGACATGTACTCTTTCTAACACCGTTGGAATTTTCGGATTCCGATGTTCCAGTGAGGAGTTATCATGCCCGCCATCAAAAAGAAGGACTTTTCTTTGATCACAAAAAACAATAACAAAAATTTTTTGTAAATTATTTTTCTTCTCTTTTAAATCTTCAAATATATATGTGCAAGGTTACAAACCTTAACAAGCATTGGTATTGATTTACCAGCCCATTGAAAATCTTGTAAAATTAAAATCGAGAATGGGTGGGGTTGCCTTAATCCCAACTCACTATCGTTATATATATATATATATTCTACATATGTATCCGAAAAAACGTCGCCTTTTTGAAGGAATTTTGAATTTTGAAATTGAATTTTTATGTCTTTCTGGAACCTATGCTAAATTTCGTTTCAAGTTTAGAGTCGTTTGCGCACAGTGGGGCAGATTTGTGTAAATCGATTTAAAGCAAACTTGGCACACGCTTTTCAGTATGCTGCACTGTTTAGAATTTAATCTCAGTCAGACACGTATTGATTATTTGGTGTACAATTAACATAAATAAGTCGAAATTATGTATGAAGCTACGATATATCTATATCTGAACCGATTTGAAACAAACTTGCCAGAGATTAATTTATATTAACTTCAGTACGTTGTGTCCATCGGCCTAGCTGTGGATCTTTAGTGCACAATTTACTTAAAATCGGACGAAAATATATTTAGGAGGTGTACACATCATTCTAGACTTAATTCAATACGCTATGCAAAAATTCGTGCAAATCGAATGACGAAACTATGTATGGAAGCTATATCTAAATCTGAATCAATCTTCACGAAACTTAGCACTCATCATTCTAGACGTAGTTTAGTACGTTATACCAAAATTCATGCCAATCAAAAGGTTTTCAGGGACTTTGGCGCACCATTTACCTAAAATCGAGCGAAACTATATATGGGAGCTATATCTAAATCTGAACCGATTTTCACGAAACTTAGCACATATAATTCTAGACCTAATTCAGTAGGCTGTACCAAATTTCAAGCAAATCGAAAGATAGATTGGGACTTTGGTACCCCATTTACATTAAATCGGACGAAACTATATATGGGAGCTATATCTAAATCTGAACCGTTTTTTTCCCAATTTCAATAGGGTTCGTCCTTTGCCAAATAAGTGTTATCCATAAATGCGACCTGTACTTTGTTCACAAAAATACATGGACGGACAGACGCATATTCTCAAAAGGAACCATGTGCCTATCTCATTTTCTTTTGCCCTGTACCACAATGTGGTGAAGGGTATAAACATGGGCAGTGGACACAAAAACCTTGCAAAGATGCCGAAATGAAATATGTTTGTTAAGAATTAACCTTAAGATTTAATACGACCCAAAACTAAACAACAACGTCCAAATTGTGGGAACATTATTTTTTTTTTATAAAAAATAGACAGTTTAGCATAGACGGTGTAACAAACCTGTAGCTTCTCTCAAAACTATTTCCCTGAAGATGACTGTCGAAGACAGTCGAAATATTGGAAAATAAAAATTAAAAATCAGAAATCATAACACAGCATTTTATTTAACCTTGAGCCGAACTAAATCCAAACAAGAAAAAAAAATAATATCAAACATGGATCGAATTTTTGAAGGTCATATATATCATACGCTATAAGAAAATATAAATCCATATACTATATTAACAATTTATACCATATTATATCAGAAAAAAAGTTTAGAAAAAATTAGAAATTGCTTAAGTGTGCATTCATACTTTTTAATGTCTTGCGAGTTCATTTTTTATACATTTTTTTTTAAAGACAGTCTTAAACAGTGTTTTCTCAAACACTAGCAGAGTTATAGGCGTAGATTTTTTACCTAATATTTTTTCGAACCATATCAGAGTTATAGTCGTGGATTTTTTTAACAATTTTTTTTTCAGATACTAGCAGAGTTAAAAGCGCGGAGTTTTTAAAAAATATTTTTTTAATGCCTAGCAGAGTTACATGCGTGGATTTTTTTAAACAACTATTTTTTTTAATTTCTAGCAGAGTTATAGGAGTGGATTTTTTAAACAAATATTATTTTAAACACTAGCTGAGTTATAGGCATGGATTTTTAAATAAATTTTTTCAAACACTAGCAGAGTTATAGGCATGGATTTTTAAATAAATTTTTCTTTTAATTTCTAGCAGAGTTACAGGCGTGGATTTTTAAACAAATTATCTCAATTTCTTGCAGTGTTACAGGCATGGATTTTTAAACAATTTTTTTTCTATTTCTAGCAGAGATATAGGCGTGGACTTTTTTTAAACAATTTTTTTTTTCAATTTTTAGCAGAGTTATGGGCGTGGACTTTTTTTAAACAATACTTGTTAAGCAGAGTGGATTTTTAAAACAATATTTTTTCAAACACTAGCAGAGTGATAGGCGTGGATTTTTAACAGTATTTTTTTTTCAAATACTAGCAAATGTTTTAATGTCACTGCTATAATTTAGTACGTTCGTACCACTAGGCAACGTGGAAATGACAAGTAGTCATGAAAAATGTCATACATTCTTAGCGTGAATTGGGCTACTTAGTTTCGATAACGCCCATACGTGCACCTACCATACCAGATATGCAGTCGAGCACCTCTAAAACGAATGTTCCAATAACAACTACTCCTAAATGCAAATTATTAATATTGCGTAATTGGAAATTCTAATATAAAATAGTCCCTCGATCCGAAACGTCTACCTTATATAAAAGTTTGACTGTAATTATATAAACTGGTCAGAATTGTTATCAGACGATGAAAAATCTCTATGCAATCTCAATTATCTATACGGTAATAATGTGTGTCATATGGTCATTAACATAGTGCAGGTAACAGTGTTTGTCTTTTTGGCTCACTATATAAAAACTCCCGGTGTAACTGATTCGGATATATAGTTGGCTCAAAGCAACGCTGACGACCAGTTATTTGGCGAAATGTCCACTCAATGCGATTATTTGTTAGTACTTCTCGCATTTGCGTTTTTTACTTTGGCAAACGGTGGCCGCTACGAATTCGTTTTGGAAAATGATCAAATTTTCGAGGAGTGCAGTGACAGGCCTGGCACCAATGGTGTCCTAAGAGCATTCGATCTCACAGAGTTGCATATGGAATACAGAGATGGTTATATTGATGTTACGGGAAATTCGGTGAACGTGTGGAAAGATGTTGAACCTACAGATATCGTCCAGGTAAGATAGGGAAACTCGAAAACGAAAAGAGACAGGTTATTTATAATTTCACCATCAGGCAATGGGTGAATGGTTTAAATTCCAACAAGGAGACTGGCAGCCGACACCTTTCACAATTTTGGTAAAGGATTTTTGTGCGGTTCAATTTAATCCTACTACACTTTGGTATCAAATGTGGGGTCGATATATTCACGTAGATGATCGCAAATGTGTCAATGTATATGGAGTAAATGTAACATCGATTTTATAGTTATATTATTTATAGTTGAATATTTCACTTACAGCAAATCTACCATTACGATAATTTCACTGTGGAAACTATTGTCGATTTCCCCGTTAATATGGAGGGACGTGGTAAGCTTAAAGCAACAGCATGGGCATTGGACCCAAAAACTCTGCAACGACGTCCAAATGAAGTATGCTTCCAAGTTGTGGGAACATTTTTTAAAGTCCAATAATGTAATTAAAATAATATCCAAAAATTGATCAAAAGTTTGAAGAATAACAAATATTAAATTTGTGTACTATATTAAACATTTACACCAGGGTATATTTTAACCCCCGAGAAACTGAAATTGTAAATAAATCTGGTGACAAAGTTAAACATTGAGGTAATGAAGAATGCTTTTATCCGAGGTAAGGTAGAAAAAATACATTCATCTGATGCTGTGATTACCGGTATTGTGGTTATGATTTGAACAATATATTTATATTTGGGAATGGATTTAAAATGTTGATTGACGATTTTGCTCTACTTGTTCCAATGGTTCTATTACTCTTCTATAGATTCATTAAATATTTGTCGGCAATGACGCCTCTCAACCTATCGTGTTTCAGAATATGAAAGCAGTCGCCTGAAAGATTTATTTGCTTATCGAAATACTCTTACACAACGCAATTATTTGTTTATATTTATCGCATTCGTATTTTACACTTCGGTAAATGGGGGTCGTTATGAATTCGTTTTAGAGAATGATAAGATTTTCGAAGAGAGCGGCGACAGACCCGGCACTAATGGTGTTCTAAGAGCATTCGATTTCACAGAGTTACATATGGAATACCGAGATGGTTACATTGATGTTTATGGAAATACCACCAACGTATATAACGGTGCTGAACCTACAGATATCGTCCAGGTATGATAGAGCAAAGTAGAAAACTAATGAAATTTAAAATTGATCTTCCCAGGGATTTGGTGAATTGTACAAATTCCGACAGGGAAACTGGCAGCCAACACCTTTCTCAATTTTTGTAAAGGATGGTTGTGCGGTTCAGTTTGATTCGTTATATACACGAAGAGGATCGCAAATGTGTTAAGAAATATGGGGTAAATTCCACATCGCTTTCTAGCTAATTTTTTATTTACAGCAAATCTACCATTACGATAACTTCACTGTGAATACTATTTTCGATTAACCCGCTAATGTGGAGGGTCGTTGTAAGCTTAAGATAACATCGTGGGCATTGGACCCAAAAACACGGAAGAGGCGTCCAAATGAAGTATGTTTTGGAATTGTGGGAACATTTTTTAAAGTTAAATAATGTAGTAAAATTATATCAAACATGGATTAGAGGTTTATCGATCATGTACATATAAGAAAAATGTCAATCTGTATAATATATTGACATTTTATACCTGGCAAATTTATACCTCTATGAAAATGAAATTCTAAATAAAAGTGTTGAAAAAATTAAAATTGGTTTAAGTTAAAGTTTTGAAACATTTTGGAGCACATTGGGCCAGAAATCGAAAAGAAAGCAAAATATCTGTCACAATATTGTAAGGAGATATAATGATATGAACGAATGGATTGTGCCGCTCAAAAACAGGCCGGATCCCCAGCACTTTCGAGTTAGACTGAATACTTGAAACAAGAATAGTTACATCTTGTGAGATTCTCATACCTCTGGCAATTGTTGCTACACATATGACTCTAGGCTGGCAGGAAAGAGGGACAGGGAGTTTTCATTGTATAGAGGGGGACTGTAATTTCACTTCACCTGTCAGATCTCAATACGATCCTTCAGGAACTATACTTGAATGCATAAAACCATAAACAATTTCAACACGATCATGTATCGGATCACACATAAATTATTTGCAAATAAGTGCACTATTGATGTGAATAACGCCAAACTTTTTAGCGTAAAACGTCTAGAAGTGGAAAAGGAAGATCAAAATTATGATAAGACCAAGTAAATATTAATGCTTAACAGACTGGCAGGTATTATCAAAGGACGCCTCAGTCTGCAGGCACATTTAAACAATAAATTTGATGCCTCGGAAGCAAGGGGGAAGACAACGAAATGTTGGAATATTTCCCTGTGCAGCTTTTGCAAACCTTCGAAAACAAGGCTTGGGACATGACACTATTCACGACATAATATTAGTATGTCCCAAATGAAACGGAAATGACTGAAGGACTTCGCTAAGTACAGAGTATTCCTAAAAGTATGGGGAAATCAATCTCATGTTGTTTCTTCTAATATAGATATATGTTGAATATCGTGATTTTATAAGTCAGTGTACAAATGACATGTGGTCATGAATAAATGATCTGTTCTTAGCGTGAATTAGACTACTTATTTTTTGGTAACGCCCCATGTGTTCATATATAATCATATAGATACATTCGAGCATCCGTATAACGAATGTCCCCTATTTCTCTATACAGCTTTTTAGTAATGGGTAAATGAAAATTGTAACTCCTCCCTTAAGTCACATCTTATGGAGAAGTTTGAATGTAATTATATACATTGGCCAGAATTGTTATCTGACATTGTTTAGTATCTGCATGCAATATTAATTACATATCCATCTATTCCGCCATAATGGCCATCATATGGTCATAAACATAGTCAAGCTAACCTTGTCTGTCGTGTAGGGAGACTATATAAAAAACTTCCAGTGTAACTAATTCGGATATGTAGTGCCATCAAATCAAAGCTTAGGATCAGTTAAATTTGGGAAAATGTTTAATCAACGCAATTGTTTGTTATTTTTATGGCATTCATTTTTTGCACTTCGGCAAGCGGTGGTCGTTATGAATTCGTTACTGACAATGACCAGATTTTCGAAGAGTGCAGCGACAGACCCGGCACTAATGGTGTTCTAAGAGCTTTCGATTTCACAGAGTTGCATATGGAATATCGAGATGGGTATATTGATGTTTACGGAAATACCACTAACGTAAATAAAGCTGTTCAATCTACAGATATTGTTCAGGCAAGGAAGGCCAAATTAGAAAATAAAAAAAATGTAATTAATAATTTCAATCTTAGGCGATTGGTGAATTGTATAGATACCAGCAAGGAGACTGGCAGCCGACACCATTCACAATTTTCGTAAAGGATTTATGTGCGGTTCAGTTTAATCCCACTACACTTTGGTATCAAATGTGGGGTCGTTATATACACGAAGCGGATCGCAAGTGTGTCAGTGTATATGCGGTAAATTTCACATCGGTTTCATAGCGAGTTATATTATTGTCGAATACTTTTTTTTACATACAGCAAATTTACCATTACGATAACTTCACTGTGGAAACTATTGTTGATTTTCCCGTTAATATGGAGGGTCGCAGTATGCTTAAGGTAAAATCATGGACATTGGACCCAAAAACCATGCAACGACGTCCAAATGAAGTATGCTTCCAAATTGTGGGATCATTTTTTAAAGTTAAATAATGAGTTGAAGTAATATCAACATATTTAAAGTAGATCAAACGTTTGAATATTATTTTATCTTACTCCTTCAGAAACTGAAATTCTGAATAAAGGTAATAATTGATAAAAAAAAAATATTTTATTTAGTAAATTAGCTTCAGATCAAACAGCACGCCTTGTCATACAGAAGTTATCAAGCATGTGGAATAAGGCATTCACAAAATCTACCATTACGGGGATACTGTAGAAGGCTATGTTATTGTCTTCAATTCAAAATACGATATTTTTGAATATTTTACCAAGGGTGTCTATTGTATTATTATACAGATTTTTGGACGGGTTTTTTTCTCCATACCCTTTATGACATCCTCTTCTCCAATCCTTGCCTTGTAAACGTAGTGCGCCTTGTCCCTTGATCTGTCTAGGCCCATCACGAATAGAGTTCCATCTTCTTTCTCCCCCTGTGGAAGACTTCCTACCTTTTACCGGCAGTGTTTTGTTTTGTAGACCACCGACTTCGAGCATGCGTTTCGTCGTGAACTCGCTGCCCCAACCACTAACGAAGAAAGATTTTGTAATTGAGAAAGGTCCCAGCTTAAGTTTAATTGTCTCATTTATTAGGACAATATCCGCCACTAGTTTTTGAGGGTTTCTATGCACTTTGATGACTTAAACTCTAGTAGTGAATAATCTCCCTTGGAACTGCAGCTATTTAGATCAATGGGATCGCCGCTTTGCAGTAGGCTCTCCATGATATTATTGTTGAGCGCATCTTTCACATCCTTATGGGTCTCCTTTTCGTCGATCACTGCATTGCAGAGCTCGTGTCTGTTCTGGCTCCGGGCAACCTTTGCATAAGATGACGGCTCCTTACTATTCTTTGGTGCTGTCTTTTTCTTTCGTGATTTCTGGTTAGTCATTTTAGAGTATATGGATTTCACGGAAGATTCGGATGCACTCCCGTTTTATTAGTATTAGAGCTGGCATCGTCACCCTCAGTCAATGGATTTTGGTAGTCTCCTGTGATTTCGGGTAGGCTATGCCTTCTATTGCTATCAGCAAACGGGAAGCTCTTTTTTTCGACAGCTCTTCGGGATAAATAATCCTTCGCCACTTTCGAGGAAGTGGAGGAACATTCGGGTCTATCCTTCTGAGTATTGGCTTGCTGTTTAATTTGTTCCTCCGGTTCATTGTGTATATTTTTTCGCTTTTGTGTCCCAGATAACTGCTTCTTTCTTGTAGTGAGCTTGGTGATGTTCTTGCTCACTTCCTCTACAATTTTATAAATATCTACGCTCCTTCGACTTTCTAGGACGGTTGTATTAGTCGTGGACGGGGCGTGACTCGCGAGCAGATCAACAATACCAGCCGGTACTGAGTTCAAGTAGTACAAATTTGTCAGGAAATAATTCGAAAAAAATCAAAAATACAACGTTAATAAAGAATCATTTATGTCTATCACTAACAAAATTGAAAACAAAGTTTTTATTTATTGAATGTGTGGACTCATTCTTGGCATACTATAAATAAACGGACAATTAAAGGTAATAGACAGAACCGATTATCCGATCGAAGTGGAAGGACGTTCGTCTCCACATGTATTTTGTTTAAAGTGTACATTTTTACACTCTCCACCATAAGGGGAGTGTATATTAAATTTGTCATTCCGTTTGCAACTCCGCGAAATATTCTCCGGAGACTTCATAATGTATATAAATTCTATAGTTTGCTTGGTGAATAAAAAATAAATAAAAAAGACTAGTCCCATTTAAGTTTTCCAACTAGAGTGTCTGTAATTTGAAACACTTCAGTAGTGTTGACGGTTTATTTGGGATACAATTTGTATTTTGTTTTTGCAAAATAGTCAGGCTGAATCTCAGTTTGTTGTTTTTTATAAAAACATGTATTTATTTGTGGGGGAAGTATGGCATTGTCCACCAAGATTTATGGCAGGGAAGACTATAGTCTCGGATCTCGCCTCTGATCTTCATCGCTGTTTTTCGGAGCATGAAAGAACTTCTATCACATAATATCATAACATAGACCTTGTAATGGCGCTTGCAGTTTAAATTTAACTGATACGTATATATTGATCTATCCCCTTATTTTTTTTTTTTTTTTGGAACCAGATTGCATGATTGCGCCATCTATGTGTCAATATCGTTCTTTCGCCATCATTTTTCCACTGGCATTTTCCGCGTATTCTAATGTAGTTTTCCTTTTCTAACTGGAAGGAAACTCTTTCACTGGATGTCGTACCGAGGTTTCGATTGGCCACATTTGAAAAGGATCGTCCATTTTGTTATTTGAGACCTTTTGAATCCAACATCAGTCCATGGTATTTCTTCCTCATTGGTTTATACTATTCTAAAGTGAATTATTCAATATTAATAAAGTTTTATGTGCAACTGAGATTTGCATTGGACGAATCCCGACAAAAATTATTATTTTTGTTTCTTGTATGTAAGTTCAACGCTAATTGAAGATAACGATTTGAATATATGAAAACTTATATGAACCCTTTCTATAGAATTCATATGCTGTGAACTAAAATTTTCATCTTAACTCAGCATATAACCGGCTTGTGCTTTAATTTGATGATTCAGTTTATTTATTACAAGAAGTCTGCCTTGCTCATGGTAAATTTCGATTATTCTTTTGCTTTCATTTTTTTCTTTTGTTTCTAATCTAATATATTTTGTCAGGTTTTGGCAAATAACCATACCTGCTTTTTTATGAACACGGTGGAAAGAGCAATGCACAAAACTCTCACTTCTTCAAATCACTCATTACGCTGGTTCGATTGCTTGCTTGCGTTGCTCTGTTAGATTATTTGTTACAGATCGTGATATTATTTGCATCGCTAATTTTGAAGGCGGGCTTTATTTTTTGATAGTAACATTTTTGTGTGAGGCAAATTAACAGTTTTATAGAATACCGCTGAGAAGATCATTTATAACCACTATGAGGAAGTGTGGAGTCCAGTTAAAATCAGCAAAAGGAAGAAATTAAGTTCCCTCCTTCAAAAATGAATTGGTGTATTTGAAGTGGGTGTGGCGAGCAAAAATTTGCATGTGAAAAATGAAGTGATTACGTAAGAAAAAAAAACATGTTAAAATTTTATAAAGAGGGAAAACCCCAAAAACATATCTAAAATAGTCACCTATAAGTGGTCATTCTTGAATTGTTATTTTTACAAACATATTTTTTTAGTGTATCATATTATAATAATTTATATATATTCCAAAATTTAGTTGATAATTATTTCAGAAAAAAATAAGAGTACGAAAAGTAAAGTGAAAAAATTCTGTGTATAAGAAATGCACAGGAATGTGAGTATCGTTGCAATTTGCAAGATCATTGTCCAATATATGAGTATAAACTCTCATTGTTGCTGCAATTTTATTGTTGGGCAATGGTCGATGCAAATACTTCAATTGTTACACACTGAAACTGTTATACATAAAGGTAACTTGAGTGTAATGGTTGAGTCTATATACCGCTTTTATTTTTATTATCTTTGTGCTGATTATATATTG